>NC_081357.1:65241016-65243516 GCF_030684315.1 Stegostoma tigrinum | reverse complement strand
ACACACACACACACAACCTTCACACACACACACACACACACACAACCTTCACACACACATACAAACTTCACACACACACACACACACACACACACACACACACACACACACACACACAAAGCCTTCACACACACACAACCTTCACACACACACACACACACACACACACACACACACAACCTTCACTCACTCCCACACACACATACACACACACACACACACACGCACACACACACAAACAACCTTCTCACACACACACACACACACACACACACACACACACAAAAAACCTTCACACACACATACAACCTTCACACACACACACATAACCTTCACTCACACACACACACACAACCTTCACACGCACACACACACACAAACACAACCTCACACACATACACACACACACACCCTTCACACACACACACACTCTTCACACACACACACACACACACACAACCTTCACACGCACACACGCACAAACACACACAAACACACACGCGCGCACACACACACACACAAACACACACAACCTTCACACACACACACAAACCTTCACACACACACACACACACACACACAAACCTTCACACACACACACAACCTTCACACACACACACACACACATACACAAACCTTCACACACACACACACACACACACAAACCCTTCACTCACACACACACACTCTTCACACACACACACACAAACCTTCACACACACACACACACACACACAACCTTCACACACACATACACACACACACACACAACCTTCACACACACACACACACACACACACAACCTTCACACACACATACAACCTTCACACACACACACACACACACACACACACACACAAAGCCTTCACACACACACAACCTTCACACACACACACACACACACACACACAACCTTCACTCACTCCCACACACACATACACACACACACACGCACACACACACACAAACAACCTTCACACACACACACACACACACAAAACCTTCACACGCACACACACACACAAACACAACATCACACACACACACACACACACACACACACACCCTTCACTCACACACACACACTCTTCACACACACACACACACAACCTTCACATGCACACACACACAACCTTCACATGCACACACACACACACACCCTTCACTCACACTCACACACCCTTCACACACACACAAACACACACACACACAACCTTCACACACACACACACACACACACAACCTTCACACACACACACACACACACACACACAACCTTCACACACAGACACACACACACACACACACAACCTTTACACACACATACAACCTTCACACACACACACACACACACACAACCTTCACACACACACACACACAACCTTTACACACACATACAAACTTCACACACACACACACAACCTTCACACACACACGCAAACTTCACACACACACGCACACACACACACACACAACCTTCACACGCACTACCTTCACACGCACACACACACACTCAACCTTCACACACACACACATACACACACACTCAACCTTCACACGCACACACACACACACAAACTTCACATGCATGCACACACACACACACAACCTTCACACACGCGCGCACACACACCCGTCACACATACACACACAAACTTTCACACACACATGCAAACTTCACACACACACACACACCCTTCACACACACACTCACACACACACACAAACAAACCTTCACACACACACACACTTCATACACACACAACCTTCACACACACACAGACACTCAACTTTCACACGCACACACAAACACACACACACAAACCTTCACATGCACGCACACACACACACACAACCTTCACACACACACACACACACACACACAACCTTCAGACACACACACACACGCACCTTCACACACACATACACACACACACACACAACCTTCACACACACACACACACACACACACACAACCTTCACACACACACACACACACACACACACACACACACACACACACACACACACACACACAAAGCCTTCACACACACACAACCTTCACACACACACACACACACACACACACACACACACACACACACACACACACACACACAACCTTCACTCACTCCCACACACACATACACACACACACACACACGCACACACACACAAACAACCTTCACACACACACACACACACAAAAAACCTTCGCACACACATACAACCTTCACACACACACACATAACCTTCACTCACACACACACACACAACCTTCACACGCACACACACACACAAACACAACCTCACACACATACACACACACACCTTCACACACACACACACATACCTTTACACACATTCACGCGCACACATACACACCTTCACACACACGCACAAACACGCACACACACACACTCAGACACACACACACGCACCTTCAGACACACACACACCTTCACACAGACACACACACACACACACACACAACCTTCAT
>NC_081357.1:65231016-65233516 GCF_030684315.1 Stegostoma tigrinum | reverse complement strand
CCTTCACACAGACACACACACACACACACACACACACAACCTTCACACACGCACCTCCTCACACACACACATTCACACACACACACACACATTCACACACACAACCTTCACACACACACACACACACACACAACCTTCACACACACATACAACCTTCACACACACACACACACACACACACACACACACACACACACACACACGACCGTCACACACACAGTCACACACACAACCTTCACACACACACACACACACACACACAGACACACAGACACACACAACCATCACACACACACACACACACAACCTTCACACACACACACACACACACACACACAACCTTCACACACACATACAACCTTCACACATACACACACACACAACCTTCAGACACACACACACACACCATCACTCACACATACACACACACACACACAACCTTCACACACACACACACACACAACCTTCACACACACATACAAACTTCACACACACACACACACACACACACACACAATGCCTTCACACACACACAACCTTCACACACACACACACACACACACACACAACCTTCACTCACTCCCACACACACATACAAACACACACACACACACGCACACACACACAAACAACCTTCACACACACACACACACACACACACAAAAAACCTTCACACACACATACAACCTTCACACACACACACATAACCTTCACTCACACACACACACACACAACCTTCACACACACATACAAACTTCACACACACACACACACACACACACACACACACACACACACACAAAGCCTTCACACACACACAACCTTCACACACACACACACACACACACACACACACACACACACACACACACACACACACAACCTTCACTCACTCCCACACACACATACACACACACACACGCACACACACACAAACAACCTTCACACACACACACACACACACACACACACACACAAAAAAAAACCTTCACACACACATACAACCTTCACACACACACACATAACCTTCACTCACACACACACACACAACCTTCACACGCACACACACACACAAACACAACCTCACACACATACACACACACACACCCTTCACACACACACACACTCTTCACACACACACACACACACAACCTTCACACGCACACACGCACAAACACACACGCGCGCACACACACACACACAAACACACACAACCTTCACACACACACACAAACCTTCACACACACACACACACACACACACACACACACACAAACCTTCACACACACACACAACCTTCACACACACACACATACACAAACCTTCACACACACACACACACACACACACAAACCCTTCACTCACACACACACACTCTTCACACACACACACAAACCTTCACACACACACACACACACACAACCTTCACACACACATACACACACACAACCTTCACACACACACACACACACAAAACCTTCACACTCACATACAACCTTCACACACACACACACACACACACACACACACACACACACAAAGCCTTCACACACACACAACCTTCACACACACACACACACACACAACCTTCACTCACTCCCACACACACATACACACACACACACGCACACACACACACAAACAACCTTCACACACACACACACACACACACACACACACAAAACCTTCACACGCACACACACACACAAACACAACATCACACACACACACACACACACACACACACACACACACACACACACACACACCCTTCACTCACACACACACACTCTTCACACACACACACACAACCTTCACATGCACACACACACAACCTTCACATGCACACACACACACACACCCTTCACTCACACTCACACACCCTTCACACACACACAAACACACACACACACACACAACCTTCACACACACACACACACACACACACAACCTTCACACACAGACACACACACACACACACACACACACACAACCTTTACACACACATACAACCTTCACACACACACACACACACACACAACCTTCACACACACACACACAACATTCACACACACACCTTCACACACAACCTTCACACACACCTTCACACACAACCTTCACACACACAGACACACACACACAACCTTTACACACACAGAAAACTTTCACACGCACACACACACACATACAACCTTCACACACACATACACACGCAACCTTCACATGCACACACACATACACACACAACCTTCACACACACACACACACACACACATAACCTTCACACACTCACACACACACACACACACACACACACACACACACTCACACATCAAACCTTCACACACACACACACAACCTTCACAGCCACACACATTCACAAACACACACATTCACACACCTCCATGTACACACACACACGCAAACACACACGCGCACGCACACACACACACACACACACACACGCGCGCACGCACCTCCTCACACACACACATTCACA
>NC_081357.1:65218516-65221016 GCF_030684315.1 Stegostoma tigrinum | reverse complement strand
TCACACACACACACACACAACCTTCACACACACACACACACACATACACACACACACAAACACTGCACACACACACACACAACCTTCACACACACACACACACACACACACACACACACACAGAGAAAACCTTCATACACACATACAACCTTCACAAACACACACAAAATTCACACACACACACAACCTTCACACACACACATATACACGCAACCTTCACACGCACACACACACACACACACACACACAACCTACACACACACACACACACACACACACAACCTTCACACGCACGCACACATACACATACACACACATCCTTCACACACACACACACACACACACACACACACACAACACTCACACACACACACACACACAACCTTTACACACACATACAAACTTCACACACACACACACAACCTTCACACACACACACACACACAACCTTCACACACACACTCACACACACACACACACGCACACACACACACACACACAACCTTCACACGCACTACCTTCACACGCACACACACACACTCAACCTTCACACATACACACACACACACAACCTTCACATGCATGCGCGCGCACACACAGACACACACACACACTCAACCTTCACACGCACACACACACACACAAACTTCACATGCATGCACACACACACACACAACCTTCACACACGCGTGCACACACACACACACACCCGTCACACATACACACACACACAACCTTCACACACACATGCAAACTTCACACACACACACACACACACACACACACACACACACACACACACACACACACACACACACCCTTCACACACACACACACACAAACCTTCACACACACACACACACTTCATACACACACAACCTTCACACACACACACACACTCAACCTTCACATGCACACACAAACACACACACACACAACCTTCACATGCACGCACACACACACACACAACCTTCACACACACACACACACACAACCTTTACACACACACACACACACACACAGCCTTTACACACACACAAAACTTTCACACGCACACACACACACACACACACACAATCTTCACATGCACACACACACACACACACACACTCAACCTTCACACACACACACACATACACACAACCTTCACATGCACACACACACACACACACACACACTCACACACCCAACCTTCACACACACACACAACCTTCACAGCCACACACAATCACACACATATTCACACACCTCCATGTACACACACACACGCACACACACGCGTGCGCACACACACAACCTTCAC
Source organism: Stegostoma tigrinum (assembly GCF_030684315.1). Lineage (NCBI taxonomy): Eukaryota > Metazoa > Chordata > Chondrichthyes > Orectolobiformes > Stegostomatidae > Stegostoma > Stegostoma tigrinum. Next base: position 65,219,713 of record NC_081357.1, on the reverse strand, counting down.
ACACACACACACACACACACAACCTTCACACACACACACAACCTTCACACACAGACACACACACACAACCTTCTCACACAGACACACACAGACACACACACACACAACCTTCACACACACACTCACACACACACACACAGAACCTTCACACACACACACACACACACACACCTTCACACACACACACACATACCTTTACACACATTCACGCGCACACATACACACCTTCACACACACACACAAACACACACACTCACACTCAGACACACACACACGCACCTTCAGACACACACACACCTTCACACACACACACACACACACACACACACACACAGCCTTCACATACACACACAACCTTCACACACGCACCTCCTCACACACACACACATTCACACACACAACCTTCACACACACACACACACACACACACACGCACACACACGCGCGCACACACACACACAACCTTCACACACACACACACACACGCACACACAACCTTCACACACACACACAACCTTCACACACAGACACACACAGACACACACACACAACCTTCACACACAGACACACACAGACACACACACAACCTTCACACACACACTCACACACACACACAGAACCTTCTCACACACACACACACACACACACACACACACATACCTTTACACACATTCATGCGCACACATACACACCTTCACACACACGCACAAACACACACACACACACACTCAGACACACACACACGCACCTTCAGACACACACACACCTTCACACAGACACAGACACACACACACACACACACACACACAACCTTCACACACACACACACTCTTCACACACACACAAACAACCTTCACACACACACACACACACACACACACAGAAAACCTTCATACACACATACAACCTTCACAAAAACACACAAAATTCACACACACACACAACCTTCACACACACACACATACACGCAACCTTCACACGCACAGACACACACACACACACACAACCTTCACACACACACACACACGCACACACACACACACACACAACCTTTACACACACATACAAACTTCACACACACACACAACCTTCACACACACACGCAAACTTCACACACACACGCAAACTTCACACACACACACACATACACAACCTTCACACACACACACACACATACACAAACACACAACCTTCACA
>NC_081357.1:65208516-65211016 GCF_030684315.1 Stegostoma tigrinum | reverse complement strand
CACACACACATTCACACACACAACCTTCACACACACACACACACACACGCACACACACGCGCGCACACACACACAACCTTCACACACACACACACACGCACACACAACCTTCACACACACACACAACCTTCACACACAGACACACACAGACACACACACACAACCTTCACACACAGACACACAGACACACACACAACCTTCACACACACACTCACACACAGATCCTTCTCACACACACACACACACACCTTCGCACACACACACTCACACATACCTTTACACACATTCATGCGCACACATACACACCTTCACACACACGCACAAACACACACACACACACACACTCAGACACACACACATGCACCTTCAGACACACACACACCTTCACACAGACACACACACACACACACACACACACAACCTTCACACACACACACACTCTTCACACACACACAAACAACCTTCACACACACACACACACACACACACAGAAAACCTTCATACACACATACAACCTTCACAAACACACACAAAATTCACACACACACACATACACACAACCTTCACATGCACACACACACACACACACACACACACTCTCACACACCCAACCTTCACACACACACACAACCTTCACAGCCACACACAATCACACACATATTCACACACCTCCATGTACGCACACACACGCACACACACGCGCGCACACACACACAACCTTCACACACACACACACACACACACACACACACACACACAACCTTCACACACACACACAACCTTCACACACAGACACACACACACAACCTTCACACACAGACACACACACACATAGAACCTTCACACACACACACACACACACACCTTCACACACACACACACATACCTTTACACACATTCACGCGCACACATACACACCTTCACACACACACACAAACACACACACACACACTCAGACACACACACACGCACCTTCAGACACACACACACCTTCACACACACACACACACACACACACACACACACAGCCTTCACATACACACACAACCTTCACACACGCACCTCCTCACACACACACACATTCACACACACAACCTTCACACACACACACACACACACACGCACACACACGCGCGCACACACACACACAACCTTCACACACACACACACACACGCACACACAACCTTCACACACACACACAACCTTCACACACAGACACACACAGACACACACACACAACCTTCACACACAGACACACACAGACACACACACAACCTTCACACACACACTCACACACACACACAGAACCTTCTCACACACACACACACACACACACACACACACATACCTTTACACACATTCATGCGCACACATACACACCTTCACACACACGCACAAACACACACACACACACACTCAGACACACACACACGCACCTTCAGACACACACACACCTTCACACAGACACAGACACACACACACACACACACACACACAACCTTCACACACACACACACTCTTCACACACACACAAACAACCTTCACACACACACACACACACACACACACAGAAAACCTTCATACACACATACAACCTTCACAAACACACACAAAATTCACACACACACACAACCTTCACACACACACACATACACGCAACCTTCACACGCACAGACACACACACACACACACAACCTTCACACACACACACACACGCACACACACACACACACACAACCTTTACACACACATACAAACTTCACACACACACACAACCTTCACACACACACGCAAACTTCACACACACACGCAAACTTCACACACACACACACATACACAACCTTCACACACACACACACACATACACAAACACACAACCTTCACACACACACACACACACACACACACACACACAACCTTCACACACACACGCAAACTTCACACACACACGCAAACTTCACACACACACACACATACACAACCTTCACACACACACACACACATACACAAACACACAACCTTCACACACACACACACACACACACACACACACACACACATAACCTTCACACACTCACACACACACACACACACACCCACACACTCACACATCAAACCTTCACACACACACACACAACCTTCACAGCCACACACAATCACAAACACACACATTCACACACCTCCATGTACACACACACACACACACACACGCAAACACACACACGCGCACGCACACACACACACACACACACGCGCGCACGCACCTCCTCACACACACACATTCACACACACACAACCTTCACACACACACACACACACACACTCACACACACACACAACCTTCACACACACACCTTCACGCACACACACACACAAATTCACACGCACACACACACCTTCACAGGCACACACATACACACACACACAAACACCCTTCACACACACACACACACAACCTTCACACACACACACACACACACACACACACGCACACACAAA
>NC_081357.1:65141016-65143516 GCF_030684315.1 Stegostoma tigrinum | reverse complement strand
ATACACACACAACCTTCACACACACACACACACTCAACCTTCACACACACTCACAAACACACACACACAACCTTCACATGCACGCACACACACACACACACACACAACCTTTACACACACACACACACACACACACACACACACACACACAACCTTTACACACACACAAAACTTTCACACGCACACACACACACAATCTTCACATGCACACACACACACACACACACACACACACACTCAACCTTCACACACACACACACAACCTTCACATGCACACACACACACACACACACACACACTCTCACACACACACAAACAACCTTCACACACACACACAACATTCACAGCCACACACAATCACACACATATTCACACAACTCCATGTACACACACACATCCACACAAACGCGCGCACACACACACACAAACACACACAACCTTCACACACACACACACGCACACACAACCTTCACACACACACACAACCTTCACACACACACACACACACAGACACACACACACAACCTTCACACACAGACACACACACACACAACCTTCACACACACACTCACACACACACACACACAGAACCTTCACACACACACACACACACACACACACACACCTTCAGACACACACACACATACCTTTACACACATTCACGCGCACACAAACACACCTTCACACACACACACAAACACACACACACACACTCAGACACACACACACGCACCTTCAGACACACACACACCTTCACACACACACACACACACACAACCTTCACACACGCACCTCGTCACACACACACCTTCACACACACACACATTCACACACACAACCTTCACACACACACACACACACGCGCGCGCACACACACACAACCTTCACACACACACACACACACGCACACACAACCTTCACACACACACACAACCTTCACACACAGACACACACAGACACACACACACAATCTTCACACACAGACACACACACACACAACCTTCACACACACACACACACACACACACAGAACCTTCTCACACACACACACACACACCTTCAGACACACACACACATACCTTTACACACATTCATGCGCACACATACACACCTTCACACACACGCACAAACACACACACACACACACTCAGACACACACACACGCACCTTCAGACACACACACACCTTCACACAGACACACACACACACACACACACACACACACACACAACCTTCACACACGCACCTCCTCACACACACACCTTCACACACACACACACATTCACACACACAACCTTCACACACACACACACAACCTTCACACACATACAACCTTCACACACACACACACACACACACACACACACACGACCGTCACACACACAGTCACACACACAACCTTCACACACACACACACACACACACAGACACACACACACAGACACACACACACAGACACACACACACACACACACACACAACTTCACACACACACACAGACATACACACACACACACACACAACTTCACGCGCACACGCACCTTCACAGGCACACACATACACACACACACACAAACACTCCACACACACACACACAACCTTCACACACACACACTCTTCACACACAAACAACCTTCACACACACACACACACACAAAATTCACACACACACACACAACCTTCACACACACACACACACACAAACACTCCACACACACACACTCTTCACACACACACAAACAACCTTCACACACACACACACACACACACACACACACACACACACAGAAAACCTTCATACACACATACAACCTTCACAAACACACACAAAATTCACACACACACACAACCTTCACACACACACACATACACGCAACCTTCACACGCACACACACACACAACCTTCACACACACACACAACCTTCACACACACACACACACAACCTTCACACGCACGCACACATACACATACACACACACCCTTCACACACACACACACACACACACACACACACACAACCTTTACACACACATACAAACTTCACACACACACACACACACAACCTTCACACACACACGCAAACTTCACACACACACACACACAACCTTCACACACACACTCACACACACACACACACACGCGCACACACACACACACAACCTTCACACGCACTACCTTCACACGCACACACACACACTCAACCTTCACACACACACACACATACACACACACTCAACCTTCACACGCACACACACACACACAAACTTCACATGCATGCACACACACACACACAACCTTCACACACGCGCGCACACACACACACACACCCGTCACACATACACACACACACAACCTTCACACACACATGCAAACTTCACACACACACACACACACACACACACACACACACCCTTCACACACACACTCACACACACACACACAAACGTTCACACACACACAAACTTCACATGCATGCACACACACACACACAACCTTCAC
>NC_081357.1:65126016-65131016 GCF_030684315.1 Stegostoma tigrinum | reverse complement strand
ACACACACAACCTTCACACACACACACACACACACACACACACACACACACAGGCTTCACACAGACACACACACACGCACCTTCTCACACACACACCTTCACACACACACACACACCTTCACACACAAACACACACACAGCTTCAAACAGACACACACACCCTTCACACAGACAAACACATACCCTTCACACACACGCACACACCTTCTCACACACGCACATGCATTCTCACACACACACAACCTTCACACACACAAACTTTCACACGCACACACACACACACACACAACCTTCACACACACACACAACCTTCACACACACATACAACCTTCACACACACACACAACCTTTACACACACACACACAACCTTCACACATACACACACACAACCTTCACACACACACACGCACACCTTCACACACACACACAACCTTCACACACACACACGCACACCTTCACACACACACACCTTCACACACACACACCTTCACGCGCACGCACACACAATCTCACACACACACATCTTCATGCGCGTGCGCGCGCACACACACACACACACACACACACCCCTTCACAGGCACACACACACACAAAAACCCTTCACACACACACACACACAACCTTCACACACACATACACACACAAACTTCACACACACACACAAACCTTCACACACACACACCCTTCACACACACACCCTTCACCCACACACACACAACCTTCACACACACACACACACACACTTCACACACACACACACACAACCTTCACACACACACACACAAAACCTTCTCACACACACACACACACACAAAATTCACACACACACACACACACACACACACACACAACCTTCACACACACACACAACCTTCACACGCGCGCACACACACACACACACACACACACACACACACACAACCTTCACACACACACACACAACCTTCACACATACACACACACACAACCTTCACACACACACACACGCACACACACACACACTCAACCTTCACACGCACACACACACACACACACACACACACAAACCTTCACACACACATACAACCTTAACACACACACTCAGACACACACACGCACCTTCACACAGGCACACACACCTTCACACAGACATACACACACACACACACACACCCTTCACTCACACACACACAGGCTTCACACACACACACAGACACACACACACGCACTTTCTCACACACACACCTTCACACACACACACACACCTTCACACACAAACACACAGCTTCAAACAGACACACACACACCCTTCACACAGACACACACACACCCTTCACACACGCACACACCTTCACACACACACACTCACCTCCACACACACACACACCTTCTCACACACACACACCTTCTAATGCACACGCACCTTCTAACGCACACGCACCTTCTAACGCACACGCACCTTCTAACGCACACGCACCTTCTAACGCACACGCACCTTCACAGACACGCAGCTTCACAGACACGCAGCTTCACAGACACGCAGATTCATGCACACACAAAACTTCACACCTTCACACACACAAACAAAACATCACACACACAAATTCACAAACACACACTTTCACACACCTCCAACATGTACACACACATCTACACACACACACACACACATACACACACCTTCACACACAAACACACACACACCTTTACACAGAATCACACACACCTTCACAAACACACACACAGACACACACACACGCACCTTCTCTCACACACACACACACAACCTTCACACACACACTCAGACACACACACAACCTTCACACACACTACCTTCACACACACACACACACACACTCAACCTTCACACACACACACACACACACACACACACACAACCTTCACATGTATGCACCCACACACACACAACCTTCACATGCACACGCACACACACACACACACACACACACTCAACCTTCACACGCACACACACACACACACAAACTTCACATGCATGCACACACACACACACACAACCTTCACACGCGCACACACACACACACACACACACACACACACACACACACCCGTCACACATACACACACACGCAAACTTCACACACACACACACACACACAACCTTCACACACACACTCACAAACACACACAAACCTTCACACACACACACACTTCATACACACACAACCTTCACACACATGCACACACTCAACCTTCACACGCACACACAAACACACACACACACAACCTTCACATGCACGCACACACACACACACAACCTTCACATGCACACACACACAACCTTCACACGCACGCACACACAAACACAACCTTCACACGCACGCACACACACACACACACACACACGCACGCACCCTTCACATACACACACACACCCTTCACACACACACACACACACAACCTTCACACACACACACAAACACTCACACACACACACACACACACACACACACACACTCACACACACACACACACACAATGTTCACACACACACACAACATTCACACACACACACACACACACACAACCTTCACACACACACACACAAACCTTCACACACACACACACACACACACACACTTCATACACACACAACCTTCACACACACACACACACACACTCAACCTTCACACGCACACACAAACACACACACACACAACCTTCACATGCACGCACACACACACACAACCTTCACATGCACACACACACACACAACCTTCACACGCACGCACACACAAACACAACATTCACACACACACACACACACGCACCCTTCACATACACACACACACCCTTCACACACACACACACACACACACACACAACCTTCACACACACACACAAACACACACACACACACACACAACCTTTACACACACATAAAACCTTCACACACACACACAAAACCTTCACACACACACACAAAACCTTCACACACACACACACAACCTTCACACACACACACACAACCTTCACACACACACACACACACACAACCTTCACACACACACACACACACACACACACAAACACACACACACACACACACACACAACGTTCACACACACAACGTTCACACACACACACAACCTTCACACACACACACACAACTTTCACGCACACACACACACACAACCTTCACACACACACACACAACCTTCACACACACTTCACACACACACACACACACACACACAAAATTCACACACACACACACACACACACAACCTTCACACACACACACAACCTTCACACGCGCACGCACACACACACACACACACACACACACACACAACCTTCACACACACACAAACACACACACAGCTTCAAACAGACACACACACCCTTCACACAGACACCCACACACCCTTCACACACACGCACACACCTTCTCACACACGCACACACATTCTCACACACACACAACCTTCACACATACAAACTTTCACACGCACACACACACACACACAACCTTCACACACACACACACACCCTTCACACACACATACAACCTTCACACACACACACATCCTTTACACACACACACACAACCTTCACACACACACACAACTTTCACACACACACACCTTTACACACACACACACAACCTTCACACACACACACAACCTTCACACACACACACAACCTTCACACACACACACGCACACCTTCACACACACACACCTTCACACACACACACCTTCACGCGCACGCACACTCTCACACACACACATCTTCATGCGCGCGCGCGCACACACACACACACACACACACCCCTTCACAGGCACACACACACACAAAAACCCTTCACACACACACACACACAACCTTCAGACACACATACACACACAAACTTCACACACACACACAAACCTTCACACACACACACCCTTCACACACACACACCCTTCACACACACACACCCTTCACACACACACACACAACCTTCACACACACACACTTCACACACACACACTTCACACACACACACACACAACCTTCACACACACACACACACAACCTTCACACACACACACACACACAAAATTCACACACACACACAAAATTCACACACACACACACACACACAGACACACACACAGACACACACAACCTTCACACACACACACAACCTTCACACGCGCACACACACACACACACACACAACCTTCACACACACACACACACACAACCTTCACACATACACACACACACACAACCTTCACACACACACACACAACCTTCACACACACACACACACAACCTTCACACACACACACACGCACACACACACACACACTCAACCTTCACACGCACACACACACACACACACACAAACCTTCACACACACATACAACCTTAACACACACACTCAGACACACACACGCACCTTCACACAGGCACACACACCTTCACACAGACACACACACACACACACACACACCCCCCCTTCACTCACACACACACAGGCTTCACACACACACAGACACACACACATGCACCTTCTCACACACACACCTTCACACACACACACACACACACACACACACACCTTCACACACAAACACACAGCTTCAAACAGACACACACACACCCTTCACACACGCACACACCTTCACACACACACACTCACCTCCACACACACACACCTTCTCACACACACACACCTTCTAATGCACACGCACCTTCTAACGCACACGCACCTTCTAACGCACACGCACCTTCACAGACACGCAGCTTCACAGACACGCAGCTTCACAGACACGCAGATTCATGCACACACAAAACTTCACACCTTCACACACACAAACAAAACATCACACACACAAATTCACAAACACACACTTTCACACACCTCCAACATGTACACACACATCTACACACACACACACACACATACACACACCTTCACACACAAACACACACACACCTTTACACAGACACACACACACCTTCACAAACACACACACAGACACACACA
>NC_081357.1:65111016-65113516 GCF_030684315.1 Stegostoma tigrinum | reverse complement strand
ACACAGACACACACACACCCTTCACACACGCACACACCTTCACACACGCACACTCACCTCCACACACACACACACACCTTCTAATGCACACGCACCTTCTAACGCACACGCACCTTCTAACGCACACGCACCTTCACAGACACGCAGCTTCACACACACACAAAACTTCACACCTTCACACACACAAACAAAACATCACACACACAAATTCACAAACACACACTTTCACACACCTCCAACATGTACACACACATCTATACACACACACACATACACACACCTTCACACACAAACACACACACACCTTTACACAGACACACACACACCTTCACAAACACAAACACACACACCTTCTCTCACACACACAACACACACACACACACACCTCACACACACACACACCTTCACACACACACACACACACACACACACTTTCACACACACACACCTTCAGACACACACACACCTTCACACACAAACACACACACACCTTCACACACACACCTTCACACACACACACACACACAACCTTCACACACACACAACCTTCACTCACTCACACACACACATACACACACACACAAACACCCTTCACACACAAACACACACACACATAACCTTCACACACACACACACAAATTTTCACACACACACACACACCCTTCACACACACAGACACACACACACACAGTTCACACACACAGACACACATACACACCCTTCACACACGCACACACACACACAACCTTCACACACACACACACACACACACACAACCTTCACACACACACACAACCTTCACACGCACACATACACACTCAACCTTCACACGCACACACACACAAACCTACACACGCACACGCACACAACCTTTACACACACACAAAACCTTCACACAGACACACACAACCTTCACACACAACCTTCACACACACACACACACACACACTCACACACACACACACACACACACAACCTTCACACACACACACAACTTTCACACGCACACACACACACACACACACAACCTTCACCCACACACACCCTTCACACACACACACACAACCTTCACACACACACACACACACACAACCTTCACACACACACAACCTTCACACACACACACACTTCACACACACACACACAAAACCTTCACACACACACACAAAATTCACACACACACAGACACACACAACCTTCACACACACACACAACCTTCACACACACACACACACAAACCTTCACACATACACACACACACACAACCTTCACACACACACACACACACGCACACACACACACACACACTCAACCTTCACACGCACACAACCTTCACACACACTCAACCTTCACACGCACACACACACACACACACAAACCTTCACACACACATACAACCTTGACACACACACTCAGACACACACAGGCACCTTCACACTGACACACACACCTTCACACAGACACACACACACACACACCCTTCACTCACACACACACAGGCTTCACACACACACACACACACACATTCACACACACACACCTTCACACACAAACACACAGCTTCAAATAGACACACACACACCCTTCACACAGACACACACACACCCTTCACACACGCACACACCTTCACACACGCACACTCACCTCCACACACACACACACCTTCTCACACACACACAACTTCTAATGCACACGCACCTTCTAACGCACACGCACCTTCACAGACACGCAGCTTCACAGACACGCAGCTTCACACACACACAAAACTTCACACCTTCACACACACAAACAAAACATCACACACACAAATTCACAAACACACACTTTCACACACCTCCAACATGTACACACACATCTATACACACACACACACACATACACACACCTTCACACACAAACACACACACACCTTTACACAGACACACACACACCTTCACAAACACAAACACACACACCTTCTCTCACACACACACCTTCACACACACACACACACACACACACACACACACACACTTTCACACACACACACCTTCGGACACACACACACCTTCACACACAAACACACACACACCTTCACACACACACCTTCACACACACACACACACACACACAACCTTCACACACACACAACCTTCACTCACTCACACACACACATACACACACACACAAACACCCTTCACACACAAACACACACACACATAACCTTCACACACACACACACACACACACACAAATTTTCACACACACACACACACACACACACCCTTCACACACACAGACACACACACACACCGTTCACACACACAGACACACATACACACCCTTCACACACGCACACACACACACAACCTTCACACACACACACACACACACACAACCTTCACACACACACACAACCTTCACACGCACACACACACACTCAACCTTCACACGCACACACACACAAACCTACACACGCACACGCACACAACCTTTACACGCACACAAAACCTTCACACAG
>NC_081357.1:65103516-65106016 GCF_030684315.1 Stegostoma tigrinum | reverse complement strand
AGCTTCACACACACACAAAACTTCACACCTTCACACACACAAACAAAACATCACACACACAAATTCACAAACACACACTTTCACACACCTCCATGTACACACACATCTACACACACACACACACACACACCTTCACACAGACACACACACACCTTCACAGACACACACACAGACACACACACACGCACCATCTCACAACCACACACACACACCTTCTCACACACACACCTTCTCACACACACACACCTTCACACACACACACACACACACTCCTTCACACACAAACACACACACACCTTCACTCACTCACACACACACATTCACACACACACACACAACGTTCACACATACACACACATCCTTCACACTCACTCACACACACACACACACACACACACTCACACACACACATAAACATCCTTCACACACAAACACACACACACACATAACCTTCACACACACACACACACACACACACAAACACACACACAACCTTCACACACACACACAAATCTTCACACACACACACACACACACACACCCTTCACACACACACACACAAACCTTCACACACACACACACACACACACACACACACACACACACACACACACACACACACACCCTTCACACACACACACACCCTTCACACATGCACACACACACAACCATCACACACAAACAACCTTCACACAAACACACACACACACACACACACACACTCGCCTCCACACACAAACACACACACACCTTTACACAGACACACACACACCTTCACAAACACACACACAGACACACACACATGCACCTTCTCACACACACACACACACCTTCACACACAAACACACACACTCCTTCACACATAAACACACACACACCTTCAGACAAACACACACACACACACAACCTTCACACACACACACACACACACACACCAACCTTCACACACACACAACCTTCACACACACACACACACACACAAACTTCACACACACCTTCACACATACACACACCTTCACACACACACACCTTCACACACACACACTCACCTCCACACACACACACCTTCTCACACACACACACCTTCTAATGCACACGCACCTTCTAACGCACACGCACCTTCTAACACACACGCACCTTCACAGACACGCATCTTCACAGACACGCAGCTTCACAGACACGCAGCTTCACGCACTCACAAAACTTCAAACCTTCACACACACAAATTCACAAACACACACTTTCACACACCTCCAACATGTACACACACACACACACACCTTCACACACAAACACACACACAACCTTTACACACATACACACATTCTCACACACACACACACACACACACACACACACACACACAACCTTCACACACACACACAACCTTCACACACACCTTCACACACACACACACCTTCACACACACACACCTTCACACACACACGCACCTTCTAACGCACACGCACCTTCTAACACACACGCACCTTCTAACACACACGCACCTTCTAACGCACACGCACCTTCTAACACACACGCGCCTTCACAGACACGCAGCTTCACAGACACGCAGCTTCACTCACACACAAAACTTCACACCTTCACACATACAAACAAAACATCACACACACAAATTCACAAACACACACTTTCACACACCTCCAACATGTACACATACACCTACACACACACACCTTCACACACAAACACACACACACCCTTACACAGACACACACACACACAACCATCACACACAAACAACCTTCACACACACACACACACACACACACACAACCTTCACACACACACAAACCTTCACACACACACACACACACACACACACACACAAAACCTTCACACACACATACAACCTTCACACACACACACAAAATTCACACACACACACAGCCTTCACACACACACACACACACACACACACACACAACCTTCACACGCACACACACACACACACAACCTTCACACATACACACACACACACACAACCTTCACACGCACGCACACATACACATACACACACACCCTTCACACACACACACAACCTTCACACACACACACAACCTTTACACACACATACAACCTTCACACACACACACACACACACACACACACACACACACACGCAAACTTCACACACACACACACACACACACAACCTTCACACACACACACACACACACACACAACCTTCACACACACTACCTTCACACGCACACACACACACACACACTCAACCTTCACACACACACACACAAACCTTCACATGCATGCACACACACACACAACCTTCACATGCACGCGCACACACACACACACACACACACAAACTTCACATGCATGCACACACACACTCAACCTTCACACGCGCACACACACACACACACACGTCACACATACACACACAAACCTTCACACACACACACACACACTTCATACACACACAACCTTCACACACATGCACACTCAACCTTCACACGCACAC
>NC_081357.1:65078516-65083516 GCF_030684315.1 Stegostoma tigrinum | reverse complement strand
CACAGACACACACAACCTTCACACACACACACACACACACACTCACACACACACACACACACACACACACACACACACAACCTTCACACACACACACACACACACACACACAACCTTCACACACACACAACCTTCACACACACCTTCACACACACACACACCTTCACACACACACACACACACTCACCTCCACACACACACACCTTCTCACAACCTTGACACACACACTCAGACACACACACGCACCTTCACACAGACACACACACCTTCACACAGACACACACACACACACACACACACCCTTCACTCACACACACACAGGCTTCACACACAGACACACACACACGCACCTTCTCTCACACACACACACATTCACACACACACCTTCACACACAAACACACAGCTTCAAACAGACACACACACACCCTTCACACAGACACACACACACCCTTCACACACACGCACACACCTTCACACACAGACACACTCACCTCCACACACACACACACCTTCTCACACACACACACCTTCTAACGCACACGCACCTTGTAACGCACACGCACCTTCTAACGCACACGCACCTTCACAGGCACGCAGCTTCACAGACACGCAGCTTCACACACACACACACACCTCCACACACACACACACCTTCTCACACACACACACCTTCTAACGCACACGCACCTTCTAACGCACACGCACCTTCTAACGCACACGCACCTTCACAGACACGCAGCTTCACAGACACGCAGCTTCACACACACACAAAACTTCACACCTTCACACACACAAACAAAACATCACACACACAAATTCACAAACACACACTTTCACACACCTCCAACATGTACACACACACCTACACACACACACACATACACACACCTTCACACACAAACACCTTTACACAGACACACACACACCTTCACAAACACACACACAGACACACACACACACGCACCTTCTCTCACACACACAACACACACACACACCTCACACACACACCTTCTAACACACACACACCTTCACACACACACACACACACTTTCACACACACAAACACACACACACACACACACACACACACCCACACACAACCTTCACACACACACAACCTTCAGTCTCTCACACACACACACACACACACAAACATCCTTCACACACAAACACACACACACATAACCTTCACACACACACACACACACACACACACCCACACACACACACACACACACACACACACACACACAACCTTCACACACACACACACACACACACACACCCTTCACACACACAGACACACACACACACCCTTCACACACACAGACACACATACACACCCTTCACACACGCACACACACACACAACCTTCACACACACACACAAATTTTCACACACACACACAACCTTCACAAACACACACACACAAACACACACACACACACACACAACCTTCACGCACACACACAACCTTCACACACACACACACAAACACACACACACACAACCTTCACACGCACACACACACACTCAACCTTCACACGCACACACACACAAACCTACACACGCACGCGCACACACACACAACCTTTACACACACACAAAACCTTCACACAGATACACACAACCTTCACACACAACCTTCATACACAACCTTCACACACACACACACAACCTTCACACACACACACACACACAACCTTCACACACACACACAACCTTCACACACACACAACCTTCACACACACCTTCATACACACACACACCTCCACACACACACCTTCTCACGCACACGCACCTTGTAACGCACACGCACCTTCTAACGCACACGCACCTTCACAGACACGCAGCTTCACAGACACGCAGCTTCACAGACACGCAAAACTTCACACCTTCACACACACAAACAAAACATCACACGCACAAATTCACAAACACACACTTTTACACACCTCCAACATGTACACATACACCTACACACACACACCTACACACACAAACACACACACACCCTTACACAGACATACACACACACACAACCATCACACACAAACAACCTTCACACACACACACACACACACACACACACACACACACACACACACACACAAACCTTCACACACACACACACAAAACCTTCACACACACATACAACCTTCACACACACACACAAAATTCACACACACACACACACAACCTTCACACACACACACACACACAACCTTCACACACACACACACAACCTTCACACGCACGCACACATAAACATACACACACACCCTTCACACACACACACACAACCTTCACACACACACACACACACACAACTTTTACACACACATACAACCTTCACACACACACACAACCTTCACACACACACACAACCTTCACACACACACGCAAACTTCACACACACACGCAAACTTCACACACACACACACACACAACCTTCACAAACACACACACACACACACAACCTTCACACACACTACCTTCACACGCACACACACACACACTCAACCTTCACACACACACACACAACCTTCACATGCATGCACACACACACACACAACCTTCACATGCACGCGCACACACACACACACACACTCAACCTTCACACGCACACACACACACACTCAACCTTCACACACACACACACAACCTTCACATGCATGCACACACACACACACAACCTTCACATGCATGCACACACACACACACACAACCTTCACACGCGCACACACACACACCCGTCACACATACACACACACAACCTTCACACACACACGCAAACTTCACACACACACACACACACACACACAACCTTCACACACACACACACACAAACCTTCACACACACACACACACACTTCATACACACACAACCTTCACACACACACACACTCAACCTTCACACGCACACACAAACACACACACACAACCTTCACATGCACGCACACACACAACCTTCACATGCACACACACACACAACCTTCACACGCACGCACACACAAACACAACCTTCACACGCACACACACACACACACGCACCCTTCACATACACACACACACCCTTCACACACACACACACACACACACACACACACACACACACACACACCCTTCACACACACAGACACACACACACACCGTTCACACACACAGACACACATACACACCCTTCACACATGCACACACACACACAACCTTCACACACACACACACACACACAACCTTCACACACACACACAACCTTCACACACACACACAACCTTCACACACACACAACCTACACACACACCTTCATACACACACACCTTCACACACACACACACCTCCACACACACACACCTTCTCACGCACACGCACCTTGCAACGCACACGCACCTTCTAACGCACACGCACCTTCACAGACACGCAGCTTCACAGACACGCAGCTTCACACACACGCAAAACTTCACACCTTCACACACACAAACAAAACATCACACGCACAAATTCACAAACACACACTTTTACACACCTCCAACATGTACACATACACCTACACACACACACCTACACACACAAACACACATACACCCTTACACAGACACACACACACACACAACCATCACACACAAACAACCTTCACACACACACACACACACACACACACACACACACACACAAACCTTCACACACACACACACAAAACCTTCACACACACATACAACCTTCACACACACACACAAAATTCACACACACACACACACAACCTTCACACACACACACACACACACACAACCTTCACACACACACACACAACCTTCACACGCACGCACACATACACATACACACACACCCTTCACACACACACACACAACCTTCACACACACACACACACACACAACCTTTACACACACATACAACCTTCACACACACACACACACACACACAACCTTCACACACACACACACACACACACACACAACCTTCACACACACACGCAAACTTCACACACACACACACACACAACCTTCACAAACACACACACACACACACACAACCTTCACACACACTACCTTCACACACACACACACACACACTCAACCTTCACACACACACACACAACCTTCACATGCATGCACACACACACACACAACCTTCACATGCACGCGCACACACACACACACACTCAACCTTCACACGCACACACACACACAAACTTCACATGCATGCACACACACACACACACAACCTTCACACGCGCACACACACATACCCGTCACACATACACACACACAACCTTCACACACACACGCAAACTTCACACACACACACACACACACACACAACCTTCACACACACACACACAAACCTTCACACACACACACACACTTCATACACACACAACCTTCACACACACACACACTCAACCTTCACACGCACACACAAACACACACACACAACCTTCACATGCACGCACACACACACAACCTTCACATGCACACACACACACACAACCTTCACATGCACGCACACACAAACACAACCTTCACACGCACACACACACACACACGCACCCTTCACATACACACACACACCCTTCACACACACACACACACACACACACACAACCTTCACACACACACACAAACACACACACACACACACACACACACACACACAACCTTTACACACACATACAACCTTCACACACACACACACACACAACCTTCACACACACACACACACAACCTTCACACACACACACACACACACACACAACCTTCACACACACACACACACACACAACCTTCACACACACACACACACACACACACACACAACATAGAACATAGAACATAGAACATAGAACAGTACAGCACAGAACAGGCCCTTCAGCCCACAATGTTGTGCCGACCATTGATCCTCATGTATGCACCCTCAAATTTCTGTGACCATATACATGTCCAGCAGTCTCTTAAATGACCCCAATGACCTTGCTTCCACA
>NC_081357.1:64956016-65073516 GCF_030684315.1 Stegostoma tigrinum | reverse complement strand
ACACACACACACACACACAAACCTTCACACACACACACACACACAGACACACACACACCCTTCACACATGCACACACACACACACAACCATCACACACAAACAACCTTCACACACACACACACACACAACCATCACACACAAACAACCTTCACACACACACACACACACACACACACACACACTCACCTCCACACACAAACACACACACACTTTTACACAGACACACACACACCTTCACAAACACACACACAGACACACACACATGCACCTTCTCACACACACACACCTTCTCACACACACGCCTTCTCACACACACACACCCTTCACACACACACACACACACACACCTTTCACACATGCACACACACACAACCATTCACACACAAACAACCTTCACACACACACACTCACCTCCACACACAAACACACACACACCTTTACACAGATACACACACACCTTCACAAACACACACACAGACACACACACATGCACCTTCTCACACACACACACCTTCTCACACACACACCTTCTCACACACACACACCTTCACACACAAACACACACACTCCTTCACACACAAACACACACACACCTTCACACAAACACACACACATCTTCACACACACACACACACACACAACCTTCACACACACACACACACACAAACCTTCACACACACACACACAACCTTCACACATACACACACCTTCACACACACACACACACACCTTCACACACACACACACTCACCTCCACACACACACACTTCTCACACACACACACACCTTCTAATGCACACGCACCTTCTAACGCACACGCACCTTCTAACACACACGCACCTTCTAACACACACGCACCTTCACAGACACGCAGCTTCACAGACACGCAGCTTCACAGACACGCAGATTCATGCACACACAAAACTTCACACCTTCACACACAAATTCACAAACACACACTTTCACACACCTCCAACATGTACACACACACCTACACACACACACACACACACACACACACACACAACCTTCACACACACACACACACACACACAACCTTCACACAGCTTCACACACACACACACCTTCACACTCACACAGCTTCACACACACACACACCTTCACACACACACACCTTCACACACACACACACTCACCTCCACACACACACACCTTCTCACACACACGCACCTTCTAACGCACACGCACCTTCTAACACACACGCAGCTTCACAGACACGCAGCTTCACAGACACGCAGCTTCACAGACACGCAGCTTCACACACACACAGAACTTCACACCTTCACACATACAAACAAAACATCACACACACAAATTCACTAACACACACTTTCACACACCTCCAACATGTACACATACACCTACACACACACACCTTCACACACACACCATTACACAGACACACACACACCTTCACAAACACACACACAGACACATACACACGCAACTTCTCACACACACACACACACACACATACCTTCACACACACACACACACGCACACACACACAGACACCTTCTCACACACACACACACGCACACACACACAGACACCTTCTCACACACACACCTCACACACACACACCTTCACACACACACACACACACTTTCACACACACACACCTTCACACACACACCTTCACACACACACCTTCACACACACACACCTTCACGCACAAACACACACACACCTTCACACAGACACACACACACCTTCACGCACAGACACACACACACACCTTCACGCGCACACACACACACCTTCACACACACACACACACTTTCACACACACACACCTTCACACACACACCTTCACACACACACCTTCACACACACACACCTTCACGCACAAACACACACACACCTTCACACAGACACACACACACCTTCACGCACAGACACACACACACACCTTCACACGCACACACACACACACCTTCACGTGCGTGCACACACACACACACACACACACACACACCTTCACGCACACACACACCTTCACAGACATACAGAATCACAAACACACACATTCACACACCTCCAACATGTACACACACACACACATGCACACACACACACACCTTCACACACACGCACACGCACCTTCACACACACACACACACACACACACACACACATTCACACACAAACACACACACAGCTTCAAACAGACACACACACACCCTTCACACAGACACACACACCCTTCACACACACGCACACACCTTCACACACACACACTCACCTCCACACACACACACACCTTCTCACACAAACACACCTTCTAACGCACACGCACCTTCTAACGCACACGCACCTTCTAACGCACACGCACCTTCACAGACTCGCAGCTTCACAGACACGCAGCTTCACACACACACAAAATTTCACACCTTCACACACACAAACAAAACATCACACACACAAATTCACAAACACACACCTCCAACATGTACACACACACCTACACACACACACATACACACACCTTCACACACAAACACACACACACCTTTACACAGACACACACACACACCTTCACAAACACACACAGACACACACACACGCACCTTCTCTCACACACACAACACACACACACACCTCACACACACACCTTCTAACACACACACACCTTCACACACACACACACACACTTTCACACACACACACACCTTCACACACACACACCTTCACACACAAACACACACACACCTTCACACACACAAACACACACACACAAACACACACACACACACAACCTTCACACACACACAACCTTCACTCACTCACACACACACATACACACACACACACACACACACACACACACTCACACACACACACAAACACCCTTCACACACAAAAACACACACACATAACCTTCACACACACACACACACACACACAACCTTCACACACACACACACAAATTTTCACACACACACACACACACCCTTCACACACACAGACACACATACACACCTTTCACACACGCACACACACACATACACACAACCTTCACACACACACACAACCTTCACACACACACACAACCTTCACACACACACACACACACACACACACACACACAAACACACACACACACAACCTTCACACACACACACACAACCTTCACACGCACACACACACACACACACACTCAACCTTCACACGCACACACACACAAACCTACACACGCACGCGCACTCACACACAACCTTTACACACACACAAAACCTTCACACAGACACACACAACCTTCACACACAACCTTCACACACACACACACACAACCTTCACACACACACACACACACAACCTTCACACACACACACACACCCTTCACACACACACACACACACACACACACACACAACCATCACACACACACACTCTTCACACACACCTTCACACACACACACACCTTCACACACACACACCTTCACACACACACACACACTCACCTCCACACACACACACCTTCTCACGCACACGCACCTTGTAACGCACACGCACCTTCTAACGCGCACGCACCTTCACAGACACGCAGCTTCACAGACACGCAGCTTCACAGACACGCAGCTTCACACACACGTTAAACTTCACACCTTCACACACACAAACAAAACATCACACACACAAATTCACAAACACACACTTTCACACACCTCCAACATGTACACACACATCTACACACACACACACACCTTCACACACAAACACACACACACCTTTACACAGACACACACACACCTTCACAGACACACACACAGACACACACACACGCACCTTCACACACACACACACACACCTTCTCACACACACACCTTCTCACACACACACACCTTCACACACACACACACTCCTTCACACACACACACACACACACACACACACACACACACAAACACACACACAACCTTCACACACACACACAAATCTTCACACACACACACACACACACACACACACACACACACCCTTCACACACACACACACACACACACACACACACACACACACACACAAACCTTCACACACACACACAGACAGACACACACACACCCTTCACACATGCACACACACACACACAACCATCACACACAAACAACCTTCACACACACACACACACACAACCATCACACACAAACAACCTTCACACACACACACACACACACACACACACACACACACTCACCTCCACACACAAACACACACACACTTTTACACAGACACACACACACCTTCACAAACACACACACAGACACACACACATGCACCTTCTCACACACACACACCTTCTCACACACACACACCTTCTCACACACACACACCCTTCACACACACACACACACACACACCTTTCACACATGCACACACACACAACCATCACACACAAACAACCTTCACACACACACACTCACCTCCACACACAAACACACACACACCTTTACACAGATACACACACACAGATACACACACATGCACCTTCTCACACACACACACCTTCTCACACACACACCTTCTCACACACACACACCTTCACACACAAACACACACACTCCTTCACACACAAACACACACACACCTTCACACAAACACACACACATCCTTCACACACACACACACACACACAACCTTCACACACACACACACACACACACACACAAACCTTCACACACACACACACAACCTTCACACATACACACACCTTCACACACACACACACACACCTTCACACACACACACACTCACCTCCACACACACACACTTCTCACACACACACACACCTTCTAATGCACACGCACCTTCTAACGCACACGCACCTTCTAACACACACGCACCTTCTAACACACACGCACCTTCACAGACACGCAGCTTCACAGACACGCAGCTTCACAGACACGCAGATTCATGCACACACAAAACTTCACACCTTCACACACAAATTCACAAACACACACTTTGACACACCTCCAACATGTACACACACACCTACACACACACACACACACACACACACACACACAACCTTCACACACACACACACACACACACAACCTTCACACAGCTTCACACACACACACACCTTCACACTCACACAGCTTCACACACACACACACCTTCACACACACACACCTTCACACACACACCTTCACACACACACACACTCACCTCCACACACACACACCTTCTCACACACACGCACCTTCTAACGCACACGCACCTTCTAACACACACGCAGCTTCACAGGCACGCAGCTTCACAGACACGCAGCTTCACACACACACAGAACTTCACACCTTCACACATACAAACAAAACATCACACACACAAATTCACAAACACACACTTTCACACACCTCCAACATGTACACATACACCTACACACACACACCTTCACACACACACCATTACACAGACACACACACACCTTCACAAACACACACACAGACACATACACACGCAACTTCTCACACACACACACACACACACACACATACCTTCACACACACACACACACGCACACACACACAGACACCTTCTCACACACACACACACGCACACACACACAGACATCTTCTCACACACACACCTCACACACACACACCTTCACACACACACACACACACACACTTTCACACACACACACCTTCACACACACACCTTCACACACACACCTTCACACACACACACCTTCACGCACAAACACACACACACCTTCACACAGACACACACACACCTTCACGCACAGACACACACACACACCTTCACGCGCACACACACACACCTTCACACACACACACACACACTTTCACACACACACACCTTCACACACACACCTTCACACACACACCTTCACACACACACCTTCACACACACACACCTTCACGCACAAACACACACACACCTTCACACAGACACACACACACCTTCACGCACAGACACACACACACACCTTCACGCGCACACACACACACACCTTCACGTGCGTGCACACACACACACACACACACACACACACACCTTCACGCACACACACACCTTCACAGACATACAGAATCACAAACACACACATTCACACACCTCCAACATGTACACACACACACACATGCACACACACACACACCTTCACACACACGCACACACCTTCACACACACGCACACGCACCTTCACACACACACACCTTCACACACACACACTCACCTCCACACACTCACGCACCTCCACACACACACGCACCTCCACACACACACGCACCTCCACACACACACGCACCTCCACACACACACGCACCTTCACACACACACACCTTCTCACACACACACACCTTCTCACACACACACCTTCTCACGCACACGCACCTTCTAACACACATGCAGCTTCACACACACGCAGCTTCACACACACACAAAACGTCACACCTTCACACAAACACCTGCACAAACACACACACAGACACACACACACCTTCACACACACACCTCACAAACACACACTTTCAAACACACATACACACCTTCACACACACACACATACTTTCAAACACACACACACAGACACACACACCTTCACACACACACACACACCTTCACACACACACACACACCTTCACACACAAACACACACACCTTCACACAGACACACACACACCTTCACACACACACACACACACACACACACACACACAAACACACACACACACACACCTTTACACACACCCACACCTTCACGCGCACGCACACACACACACACCTTCACAGACACACACACTCACACACACATTCACACACCTCCATGTACACACACACGCACACACACACACAAGCACACACATTCACACACATCCAACATGTACACACACACACACGCAAACACCTTCACACACATGCACACACACCTTCACACACACGCACCTTCACACACACGCACACTCACCTTCTCACACACACCTTCTAACGCACACACACCTTCTAACGCACACACGCAACTTCACACACACGCAGCTTCACACCTTCACACAAACAAAACTTCACACACACACACACACACACACACAACCTTCACTCACTCACACACACACACATACGCGCACACACACACACACACAAACACCCTACACACACACAAACCTTCACACACACACAACCTTCACACACACACGCACACACACAAACCTTCACACACACCCTTCACACACACACACACACACACACACACACACACACACCCCCTTCACACACACACACACACACCCTTCACACACACACACACACACAACCTTCACACGCACACACACACACAAACCTTCACACGCACAGACACACAAACTTCACACGCACACACACACATTCAACTTTCACACACACACACACACACACACACACACACACACACACACACACACACACACACACACACACACACACACACACTCTCTCTCTCTCTCTCTCTCTTCCATTGACTCCCTGGCAGATTTGTCTCCCAAATACACTGTGAAATCATGGTTGGGTGAGGACAGGCAGAAAGGTGCTGAGGACAGTAAAATTATTTCATGGCATGTGGTAGAATATTTCTCACATGCCTGGATGAATGCAGTTCAATCAAAACTGAAAAATATTTGGTATTATCTGGGAAGCACAGTCTCTGGTGCACAGTGACTCCAACATTTGCCATTTACATGATGTGTTAAAATAACTCACCTCACTTTTTGATGGTACCTCCCCCACTCACAACCTCTGCTATTTAGAAGGACCAGACTGGCACTCACATGCAAATGCCAACCCCTGCAATTCACGTATTATTCCAACTTGGTGATATATTGCTGTTGCTTGTTTGAAACCCTGGGAACTTCCAATGTAAGAGTGATGCATGATATCTTCACCTCTGTTCTGTAATGGTTCAAGAAGGCAGCTCACAATTTTCTCAGGGACAAATCACAATAAGAAACGATACTAACTTTGCCAGCAATGCTCGCATTCCATGAATAAATAAATACTTGTTTAACATTACTGAAATATAAATAGGTTTTGGTTTGTGGCATCTTACAATTAGAAATAGCTGTGATACATCTCTGTATGACAACAGATAATTCACATTGATGTAATTAATTCTAAGTGAAGTGTTCCATTCACATAAGTGTAACGTAGAGCACAGAAACAGGTCAGTCAGCTCAACAAATCTGTTCAAGTATTTATCATCCACATTTGACTTGTTTATTCACTCATGAACGTGGGCATTATTAGCTGGGTCAGCATTTATTGCTCATCCTCAGTTGCCCATTAGAAGATCGTTGCACGCTGCCTTCTTGAATTGCTGCTATATTCCTATTTTATCTACCACATCTGAATCTTTCAAGAACATGTTTCTCTTCCTTTCCTTTCATGTGCTCACTGTATATATCCATCAAGGCTTATTTTCATTAATAACTTTGGAAATCTATCCTCTAGCAATAGTATCAAAATGAACTTTCATTTGGAAAGGCATAGTTAAATGAAGGGTAGCCAGCTTGGGCTTGTTAAAGGCAAACTGTGTCTAACCAAATTATTCAGTCTCTGTGAAGTGATAGCTGAGTAGTCTGACAAAAGGAGTGCGATAGTTATTTATACATGGACTTCCAGAAGCATCATTTTTAAACAAAAATGGAAGCCCATGGGTTTGAGGGGAAGGTGGCAAACACATACAGAATTTACTCAGTGACAGGAACTTGAAGAGGTGCATGGATTTTTAAACACAGAGTTTATTTGCAATGCAATTGTCAAGGTAAGTTTTGTGTCCTTTACTCTTTTCAATGTTCATAAATGGCCTACTTTCAAGTGTTGAAGATGGCAGAAAACTGGACAATGTTGTAATGTCGAAGATGGCAGTTGTAGACTTCAGGACAAAATTCACAGGGGTGACTAAACAGGCAGAAGCACATTGACGAAGTTCATTGTGGAAAACTGTGTAGTGACGTAGTTTAGGAGAGCTAACATGGAAAGCCAGTATCATATAAAAAGCACTATTTTTTTAAAAATGTAGATAAAAAATGAGATGTTTTGGTATCCATATAAACAAGTCATTCAGTTTGGCCAGGTAAATTCTTTAGGTGGCTAAGAAAGCATTTGAGTTTCTTTAGTTTATAATTAGAGGCATAGAACATAAAAGAAAAAGAGATCATGCAAGAACTTTATAGATTACTGGTTAAACTGTAATTCAAATATTGTGGCTAATTCAGGGCACTGTACTTCAAAAAAGCTGTAAAATCTTTATAGAGGACACACTTTAGTAGACATTAGATACTTTAGTCAAGATGCGAGTTTGATAGTTATGGGTGTTCTCCTTTGAAGAGAAGGTTGAAGGGTGATCCAATTGTGGTTTCGAAAGTACCGACACATATGAAGGAAAACTACTGCTTCTAGTTTGTAATAAATGGCCACAGCTAATGCAGTAAATATCACTGATATAGAGGTAATAGGAAAATAAATATTGTCACTCACGGGGTTGTCAACTCTGTGTTGGGAACTCCCCAGCTCAAAAGGTAGCAGAAACAGATTATATAGTTACATTCAAGAAGGGGTTAGCAGATATTGCAAGTGAAGAACTTACAGAAGTTACATAAGCAATATTGCCACTGGCACTACACAAAGACTCAGAACAGACAGGAGAGACTGCATAGTTGCCTTCTGTCCTGTAAGCTTTTAAGATCTTTATTTCGACATACTTGCTAAAACAATGGATGACATTAATAGTGAAACACTTTGAAAAATGTAATGTTTTGGTCTTCATTGGAACGTAGATATCATTGGCTGGGTCAATATTTCTTGCCCATACTTAATTACGTTTGAGAAGATCATGGTTAGCTACGACTACGACAGGCTGTGCAGTGTAGGTACGCCCATAGAATTGCTAAGTTGGGACTTCCAAACATATGACACAGCAACAGTGAAGGAACAGGATGGTGTGTGACTTGGAAGCAATTTTTCCTCTAAGCAGTGAGAACACCACTTGGAGGGTCTGTGCCAATTCAAAGAATGCTTTTGGAGTAGTTTCTGAAAGCCACATGTTCTGGAACTGCCCAGACAGCAGGCTATAACTCAACCTGACATTATACAATGAGATATGATTAATTAATGCTATCATACTGTAGATGCACCTAGGTAGCAGCAACCATAATAGGATCGAATTTTACAGTGAGCTTGAAGGAGAGAGGAGTGGGTCTGAGATTACTTTAAAAAATAATGAGGGGAAATTATGAAAGCAGAGCTGACTAAAGTAAATTGACAAACTAGGTTATAGGATAAATCTGGCTGTGGCATATGTTTATGGGAATATTTCAGAATACACAGAATAGATATATTCCAAAGTGTAAGAAAAATTCCAAAGGACAGAACGCTATCTGTGGTTGACTAGAAAAGGTTAAAGGAATATTATCATTTAGGGAGGTAAGATGTCAGGCATAGTCAGCATGGCTTTGTCAAAGGAGGCCATGCCTAATGGGCCTGGCTGAATTTTTGGGAAGTGACTAACTGAATAGATGAGGGTAGTTTATATGGATGTCAGCAAGGCCTTTGACAAGGTTCCCACATGGGTAACTGAGAAAGAAGGTACATGCCAATGGAATCCAGGATAGCTTGGCAAGATGGATCCAAAACTGGCCTAGTGAAAGGAAGCAGAGGGTGGTGGTAGAAGGCTGTTTCTGTGCCTGGAGCCCGGTGTCCAGTGGTGTACCACAGGAATCAGCGCTGGGTATGTAACTGGATGTGATATTCATAAATCATGTTGATGAGAATATCAGCACAATTAAAATTAGGTCTGCCAATGTTTCAGCGATTAGCTGGTTGACTGGCAGTGAAGAGGAAGGTCTTAAGCTACAGGAAGGTGTAAAGGGCTCATTAGATGGGAAGATCAGTGACAGATGGAATTTAACCCTGATGAATGAGAGGTGATGCACTTTGGAAAACATAACAAGGGAGTACTCAATGAATGACAAGACACTAGGAAGCTCAGAGGAACAGAGGGATTCTGACGTGCTTGTCCTTAGATCCCTGAAAGTGGCAGGATAGATTAATAGGGTAGCTTAAAAGGCACATAGAATGCTGGCCTTTATCAGTCGCCGCATAGATTATAGGAGAGAGGTCAAGTTGGAGCTGTCCAGAATTTTGTTCCTGCCACACCTGAAGAATTGTGTGCAGTTCTGGTCACCGCACAATTGGAAAGATGTGATTGCACTGGAGGGGTGGAGAGGAAATTCACCAGTACGTTGCTTGATTAGAGCATTTCAGCAATGAAGAGAGGATGGATCAGGTAAGGATGTTTTCCTTCAAACATAAAGGATTGGGATGGACCTGATAGAGGTGTATAAGATTATGAGGGTGGTGGATAGAAAGCCACTGTTACACCTAGTCAAAGGGTTGGTAACAAAGAGGGATAATTTTAAAGTGAAAGGCTGGAGGTTTGGAGGGGACTTAAGGTTAAAAGAAGTTTCACCCTGAGGGTGGTGGGGGTCTGGAATACAATACCTGGGAGGCAGATGAGACAGTAACATCACAACCTTTAAAGAGTACTTGGATGAACACCTTAAGTATCATAACATTTAAGCCTATGAGCCTCATGCTCAAAAGTCAGGCTATTGTAGGCGGCAGTAGCATATTTTTCATAGTGCAGACTCAATAGGCTTATGGACCTCTTTTGTGCTTTATTATTCTATGTTCTCAGTATCAAACTTAAAAAAAAAACACATTAATTGTGCAAAGAGAGATTGCAGATCAGAAGATTAGACAGACTATTTTAAAAATGCAAAGAATGACCAACTTTTTTTTTAAAAAGTTAGGGAACAAGGAAAAACTAGACAGAAAAATAAAAGATAATGCTAAAAGTTTCTGTTAATACGTAACAAGCAAAAGAGTCAAGACAGGGAGCATTTGTTCAATAGAGAGTGAGACTAGAGAACTAATAATGAAAAAAGATTTGGCCAATGAGTTGAACAGGTATGTTGCATCAGTCTTCACTATAATTAATATAAGTTACTTCCCAGAAGCATCTGTAAATTAGGAAATTGGAGGAAAGGAAGAATTCAATAAGATTCCAATGGCCAGAGAAGTAGTATGGAGTAAATTAGGAGTTGGATCTGAGGGCTACTGGATTTCATACAGGAGTCTTAAAAGTTGTAGCTAGTGAGATATTATATGTACTGATTTAATTTTCAAAAAATCTCTTGATTCAGTGAAGATCCCATTAGGTTGGAACAGAGTAAATGTAACTCCTTTATTTAAGAAGGGAAAGAGACAGGAAACTATTGATCAATTAATTAGTTTAATAATTGCCATGGGAAAACATTAGAAGCTATTACGAATGAACTTACCTTAAGTACCCAGGTGTAAGTTCAAGGTAGTCAGTCATAGTCATAATGACTTCGTGAAAGAGAAAGATTTCTTGAGGAAGCAATACATAACCGGTTAAAGGGAAACCAGTCAATGTGCTGTACTTATATCTCCAGAAAGCATTTGATAAAACGTCACAAAAAAACATTATTATAGAAAATAAAAGCTAATAATGTCGGGTGAGGCATAATGACCTGAAGTTGGATTGATGAACAAGAAATAGCGATTAGGCATACACGGTTCTTTTTCAGTTGGCAAGATGTAATCAGAGGTGTGCTACAGGGATTGGTGGTTGGACCCAGATGATGGGATGGAAGATATGGCTGGATAAAATGGTTAATGACACAAAGACAGGTAGGAAAATAGATTACAATGAGGATATAAAAAGGTTACAAAACAAATTGATATAAGTTACACGAGTGGGCAACGGATTGGCAATGTAAGAAAATGTGAAAATGTCCATTTTGGAAAGGAGGCTTTTTTTTAACAAAAGCATTTTAAATGGTGAGAATTTACGAAGCTGAGTTGCAGAGTGATCTAGGTACCCTCATACATGAATCACAGAAGGTTACACTGCAGGTATAGCAAGTAATTAGGAGAGTTAAAGGTAAATTCAAAAGTAGTAAAGTTATGCTTCAGGGCACTGGGAAGACCATAACTGCACGACTGTGTACAACAACGTCACCTGATTTAAGGGAGGCTGTAAACATAATGGACACTGTTCAGCGAACGTTTACCAGACTATTACCTAGACTGGAAAGGGTAATCTTATGAGGAAAGGTTGGGCAAATTAGGCTTATATTTGCTGGATTTTAAGAGACACCCTGATCGAGAAATATAAAATCTGAGGGGTTCTTGACATGGTGAATGTGGAAAGAATCTTTCTTCTTATAGGGGAATCAAGAACTAGAGTTCACTACTTTAAATAAAAACAGGGATGAGTGAAATGGTTTAGACTTTAGATCTCTGTTCCTGGAAAGCCAGTGGAAATAGAGTCTTTGAATATTTTCAAGGCAGGTAAATACATTCCTGGTAAACAAGGAGATGAAAGATTATCAGGGGGAAGTAGGAATGTGGATTTTAGATGACAAATAGATCAGTCATGATATGAAATAGTGGGGCAGGCTCATGAAGCAGATTCCTGTTCCGGGCAAATTTCCACTGCAGAGAGTAGGGGAGGTAAAAAACAACATACTTCAGCAAGTCTCCTGATGTATCTGCCCTGATTAATATTACATCCTTGTTGCAACACTGATGAACTGCTATCCTGGTCAAGCATATATATTATAAATATGATATTGACAATTCATTTGGTTGGTTTCATGGCAAATCGCAGCCAAAACCTGTAATCAAATAAAATGAAATAAAAAGGTTTGCTCCCTTTCAAGTTAACATACAAATATTATTTCTGGATGAACAATTAAAGAAGCAAATGTTTCCAATAATTCCCTATTAGATACTGAACTGTTAAAATGTAAAATGCCCTCACCTAATGTTTAGTGCCCCATTATTTTTGGAGAAATTACTTTTGACATCCTTTTATGCACTCTCCCCTCAAACGACCCCAGGCTGCCACACAACCAAATCCACCATAACTAAAACTATCACTCAAAGTAAAACAAAATCATGACTGATGGGTTGGGGAAAGAATTTAATCCCATCAGTAAAAATTCATGGAGCAGTGGGTGACGAGAGATACTGTAGGCAATAATAATGATGGTGAGGTGGAGCGAGACGAAGTGTTGGAGATGCAATGGGGGTGGGGGAGAGGGAGGGTTGGTGATAGAATGGGGGTGGGGGAGAGGAAGTGTTGGTGATAGAATGAGGGTGGGGAGAGGGAGTGTTGGTGATAGAATGAGGGTGGGGGAGAGGGAGTGTTGGTGATAGAATGAGGGTGGGGGAGAGGGAGTGTTGTTGATAGAATGAGGGTAGGGAGAGGGAGTGTTGTTGATAGAATGAGGGTGGGGGAGAGGGAGTGTTGGTGATAGAATGAGGGTGGGGGAGAGGAAGTGTTGGTGATAGAATGAGGGTGGGGGAGAGGGAGTGTTGGTGATAGAATGAGGGTGGGGGAGAGGGAGTGTTGGTGATAGAATGAGGGTGGGGAGAGGGAGTGTTGGTGATAGAATGAGGGTGGGGAGAGGGAGTGTTGGTGATAGAATGAGGGTGGGGGAGAGGGAGTGTTGGTGATAGAATGAGGGTGGGGGAGAGGGAGTGTTGGTGATAGAATGAGGGTGGGGGAGAGGGAGTGTTGGTGATAGAATGAGGGTGGGGGAGAGGGAGTGTTGGTGATAGAATGAGGGTGGGGAGAGGGAGTGTTGGTGATAGAATGGGGGTGGGGAGAGGGAGTGTTGGTGATAGAATGAGGGTGGGGGAGAGGGAGTGTTGGTGATAGAATGAGGGTGGGGGAGAGGGAGTGTTGTTGATAGAATGAGGGTAGGGAGAGGGAGTGTTGTTGATAGAATGAGGGTGGGGGAGAGGGAGTGTTGGTGATAGAATGAGGGTAGGGAGAGGGAGTGTTGGTGATAGAATGAGGGTAGGGAGAGGGAGTGTTGTTGATAGAATGAGGGTGGGGGAGAGGGAGTGTTGGTTTGGATTGACGCTGGCCTGATGATGTCATGTTATAAAGCTTTCTGACTAATTTGTCTGTTTGAATTTTAAATCAACCAGGTACACTGTCCTTGCCAAATCTGCTGTACTGCCTTATTTCACATGAACAGCATAGGTTGAGTTCAGTAAAACACAGACTTTTTTTTAGTAATTTACACCTCAGACTTTGTTTAATCTGAGGATTTTCGGGAGTTTATTTTCCCCTCTATACAGTAGTGCAAGGGCGTTCATTTAATGTTTAGTTTCACCCAGTCACGAATGAATGTAGGCCAGAGGGTTGCCGTGAAACACGCATTTGTATTAAAAAAATGTTTTTTTGTCATTCAAGCTAAATTGGAACTAAGTCGCACATAATAGTGCACTTTCACGGTGATCATAATCTTCCATTCAGCCGTGTACCTGCTCTGGTCCCAGTTGGAAGCGAAGAGGACCAAGATTTTCCGGCCATAATGATCCAGGTTAGAAAGCACACCAGGGAAGCCATCCTTCAGCGCCTGTTTGATACCTGGATCGGTGGCTTTGAAGTTCTTGAACATGTCCAGGTTCTGCTGACGATACTCAAAATACTGAGCGAGGAGGCGGAATGCTTCGAAATGGTTAAACTTTCGGGCTCTGAGGAACCTTAAGATGAAAGCATCGTCAGTCCGAAGGAAGCCGATGTCTGGCCGCGTAATTATCATATCTCTTACTTCTTGGATATCCTGATGCAAGGTGTCCGGATTCTCATTCAGCTCCACTTTAGCTTTCTCCAGAGTTTCTGGAGACAGCCCCGCTTGCAAATGAGTCATTGTTCTCCTATTCCCTTTGTAATATGTGCAGGGTATAGCTTTGCTGATGCGGGTGGCGAGCGGGGACCCAATCTGCCTTTTCAGCTTCCAATAATCATTCTTGTCCCTTCTCTCTTGTTTTGGAAACGATTGGATCCGATCGAAATGTCCGAAAAGGGAAATTTTTAAAAAGAAAATCGTACTCGATTCCCTAGCAGTCGCGATAACCCAAGGTTAAAACCCCAGGCGCAGTCCCACGCATGTGGTGTACTGTATGTATCTCAGATCAATAATACAAGCTCCAAATTGCAGAATACGGTTCCTACCATGATCCAGGCAATGCGGCACCCTGCAGCAAGAGTCATTTCAATTCCCAGCCACTCTGTTATCGCAAGCTGCTCAGACGGTGGCTTCTGAGAGCTTAACGTCGACTTTAGGCGGTTCACTCGTGCTGTACATCTTCTCCAGTGTGTGTGTGTGTGTGGTATATTTTTCCCCCCTGTTGTTTCGTTTCAATGACTCGGCGTCCTGCTGCTGCGTCCCTATCGGGTTTACGTCAGTGCTGGAGGTGTTGGGGAAAGTGAGGAGAGAGAGCTGGGCGGACACAATGGCTGGAAACAGCGAAAGCGAGCTGGCTATCAGATGTTCAGCACCTGCTCTCGCCGCCAGCAGCCCCGCTGCTCATCTCGTTTATTGCTTAAAGCGAAGAGCCCATTCCCCTCCCCTGTTTTGTTTTAATTACATTCTGCCCAGAAAAAAAAAATTCAGCTCAGTCAGAAAGGGATAGACTTCCACCTCGTACTGGAACATGAATGTGCGGGTTTAATAACAGGGTGACCTTTCGTGAGCGGTAAAGCTTTCATTATCATTATTCATATTGATCAATTTGGTACTGATCTGGGTTCAAAAATGCGCTTAATTCCTCACCCCTTTGACTTAAATACCTGGTTTCTCTTAATGAACGCG
Organism: Stegostoma tigrinum; assembly: GCF_030684315.1. Classification (NCBI taxonomy): domain Eukaryota; kingdom Metazoa; phylum Chordata; class Chondrichthyes; order Orectolobiformes; family Stegostomatidae; genus Stegostoma; species Stegostoma tigrinum. The sequence continues at coordinate 65,056,791 of NC_081357.1, read as the reverse complement.
ATGACTATCGATTGCAATCATTTTCAGGTAATTTTATTAAGGATTGATTTTATTGCTGCGAAAGAGATGTTGCACCTTAATGACCTATATCTTAGAGGAAACAGGTGCCCCTCCCTGATGCAGGAAAATACATCACAAATATCTCATTGCATGCTTTTAATATTCCAATTAAGGATTTTATTTTTGCCGGGCATATAATTCGAATAAAGCCTCAGGGATGAAATTAAAGTTGCAATGCTCCCATAGTAGCTTTCTGCTTTTTAAGATGAAGCCCGTACAAGAGCCGGCACCCTGGACTGTATCGCAGAGCAAGAGATGAACGTGCGACCGTTTGCTTCCAACTGGATCACGTCCATTCGGTTTAAATCAATATAACACTTATTAAGGCGCAATTCAACATAAACCAATATGAGGTAACATTGAGCTCCGGCCACTTGTCAGAAACACTGAATGTATTTTTTTATTAATATATTGTGGTTTCCAGTTCTCGTGCCTGGAAGGCAGTAACAAACATAAAGTTGCTCTTCGAAAAAGCCAACAGCGTCGATGGACCGAATATACGCTGATACTGGAGGGCGCCACTCCCGGATCATGACAAGATTTGGAGATTTAATTAAATTGTACAAAATCCTTAACGCTTCTGTCTGATGTGCTCAGGTTGATAGAAAATATTAACTAGCTTTTTGTACTTAAGAAAGTAACATTTATTAAAACAGAATCAGTTCTAACCACAGGCAAACAGAATATTAATTACCAAGTTAAACTGGACACCTTATTCAATCTCTGCACAAAATAAAATTATATGTTGAGAAAATAGGAGAACACAGTTCAATAGCACCAGTCTGCAGGATTCAGTGAGGTGTCCTTTTGCTTCTTTGAAGTCATTCTGAATTCCAATTTATTTTTAATTTCCAAGTCCCATCAGTTGTTTCCTGCAGAGGCAGGGCTGTTAGCCCACTAATTGTTCAGTCTATCAGTGATTAGCTAAGATGCAGTAGCTTATAGGCAAATGATGAACGAGAATGGCTAGGTACACCCCAGTTATTTGTCAGAACAGAGAGAGATGATGATCTTTTAGAAAAAAAATTACTGCAGATATTGGAAATCAGAAAAAAAGTTAGAAAATTCTGGAAAATCTCAGCAGGTCAGCATCTGCACTGAGAAAGCAGAGTTAATGTTTGCATCCAGTGACCCTGCTTCAAATTTAATGCCTTTTTAAACTCCAGAAGCTTCTGAACCCAGAGCATAGAATCGGACAGCTAAGGAACAGGCCCTTTGGCCCACCACATCGGGGCTGCTATGACATAATTCTATACTAATCCTCGTTGGCTGTGTGTAATCTGTATCCTTCTATTGCCTGCCTGTTCATGAGTTTGTCTGAATGCCTCTTAAACTTTGATATCACATCTGCTTCTACCTGACAGTGTGTTCCAGGCACCCGCCACCCTCTGCATAAAAATACTTATCTCGCACACTTGTCCGTTAAACTTACCACCTTTCACCTTAAACCTTTCCCCCTGTAGTATTTGACATTTCCACCCTGGGAAAAAGACTCTAATTATTAGATTAGATTCCCTACAGTGTGGAAACAGACTCTTTGGCCCAACAAGTCCACACTGCCCCTTGAAGCATCCCACCCAGACCCATCCCCCCTATAACCCACACACACCTGAACACTACAGGCAATTTAGCATGGCCGATCCACATAAACTGCACATCTTTGGACTGTGGGAGGAAACTGCAGCACCAGGAGGAAACCCACGCAGACACAGGGAGAATGTGCAAACTCCACACAGATAGTCACCTGAGGCTGGAATTGAACCCAGGTCCCTGGCGCTGTGAGGCTGCAGTGCTAACCACTGAGCCACCGTGCCACCCTACACTATTATCCACTGTATTCAAGCCTTTCATAATTTTATATCCCTTTATCAGGTCATTCCTCAGCCTCTGACACTCCAGTGTAAAACAAAAAGCAAATTAGTTAGAAAAGTCAGGGAAGAACAAAGCAGAGAAGGAAATAACTCTGAAGAATTAATCTGCATTTATCTCAATGCACAGGGTTTTTACAGGTAAGGAAACTGAACTCAGGGCATAGGATTGGGACATCATAGCGATTACAGAAACATGGCTGAGGGAGGGAGAGGACTGGCAGCTCAATGTTCCGGCATTTAGGAAGATGTGTAGGTCGATAGGTAGAATTACCATAGGAAGGATAGAAAGCGAGGCAAGAGAGGATGGGGAGTGGCATTTTTAATTAAGGAAAACATTACTTGTGCAATTAGAAAGGATATTTCTGAGGGATCATTCAGTGAAGTTATATGGGTGGAACTTAGAAATAAGAAGAGGGTGAATAACTTAATGGGATTGTACAACAGGCCTCCCAATAGTCAGAGAAAAATTGAGGAACAAATATGCGGAGAGATCTCAGAATTGTAGGGTTGTAAATAGTAGAGGATTTTAATTTTCCAATCATTAACTCAGCCTGCCGTAGTGTTAAGGGCTTGGATGGTAAGGAACTTGTTAAATATGTTCAAGAAAATTTTTTTAATGTCGATGTACTTACTAAAGAAGGAGCAAAATTTGACCTTCTCTTGGGAAATAAGGCAGGGCAATTGACTGAAGTGTTAGTGGAGGAGAACTTTGGGACCAGTGACCATAATTCTATTAGTTTTTAAACAGTTATGGAAAATGATAAACCTTGTAAAAACGTTACAGTTCTTGACTGGAGTAAGGCATATTTTGATGGTATGAGACAGGAACTTTCAAAAGTTGATTGGAGTAGACTGCAGGTAACTGAATGACTGGCAAGTAGGGTTCTTTCAAAAATGAAATAATGAGACTTCAGAAGCATTTTGTTCCTGTTAGAGTGAAGGATAAGTCTGGTAAGAGTAGAGAAGAATGAATGAATAATAAAGTTGAAGCTTGGGTCAAGAATGAGAAGGAGGCATATGTTAGGTCTGGCAACTGAGATCAAGTGGGTCTTTTGAAGAGTATAGGGGCATTCTTAAGAGAGAAATCAGGAGGGCTAAAAAGGGATTTGAGATCACCTTGGCAGGTAAGGCTGAAGATAATCCAAGGAGATTCTAAAATACATTCAGAGCAAAAGAGCAACTAGGGAGAGAATAGAGTCCTTATAGATCAATTAAGTCATCTATGTGTGGAACCACGGAGATAGGAGAGATACTAAACAAGTCTATCTTATCAATTTTTACCATAGAGAAGGAAATGGAGGCTAGGGAACTCAGGGAAATAAACATTGACACCTTGAAAACAGTTCACAGTTCAGAAGAGGAGGTGCTGGAAGTCTTAAAAAAATTAAGGTGGATAAATCTCTGAGACCTGATCAAGAGTATCCCAGAACATTGTGGGAAATTAGGAAAGAAATTGCAGGGACCGTAGCAGAGATATTTGTATCATCAACAGCCGCGGGTGAGGTGCCAATGGACTGGAGGGTGGCTAATATGTGTCTTTATTTAAGAAAGGTTGTAAGGAGCAGCCTAAGAATTATAGACCGGTGGGCCTGACATCACAGCCAGGTGAGTTATTGGAGGGGATTCTGAGAGGTAGGTCTTACGATTAGGGATAGTCAGTGTGGCTTTGTGTGTTAGAAATCATGTCTCACAAACTTCATTGAGTTTTTTGAGGCATAAGCAATTGATTGATGAGGACAGAGGTGTACACCTTGTCTGCATGGACTTGAGTAAAACCTTTGACAAGGTTCCACATTATATTAACTAGAAAAGTTAGATCACATGGGATTCAGGGAGAGCTTGCCAGAAGGAGACAGAGGGTGATGATGGAGGATTGTTTTTTGGATGGCGGATTGTGATCAGCGGTGTTCCACAACGATAAGTATTGGGTCCACTTTTTTTCACGATTTGGGTGGGAATTTAGGAGGCATGGTTAAGTTTGCAGATGACACAACTTGGTGGTGTAGTGGACAGTGAAGAAGGATATTGAAGATTATGAAGGGATCTTGATCATTTGGGCCAATGGGCTGAGAAGTGGAGATTGAGTTTAATTTGAATAAATGCAAGGTATTGCATTTTGGTAAAACAAACAAGGACAGAGCTTAGATAACACGGTGTGAAGCTGGATGAACACAGCAGGCCAAGCAGCATCAGAGGAGCAGGAAAGCCTGGCATTTCGGGTCAGGACCCTTCTTCAGAAATGGGGGAAGGGAAGGGGATTCTGAAATAAATAGGGAGACAGGAGGAGGCAGATAGAAGATGGATAGAGGAGAAGAGAGGGTGAGCAGAGATAGACAGTTCAAGAGGTGGGGTTAGAACCAGTGAAGGTGAATGTAGGTGGGGAGTTGGGGGGGATAGGTCAGTCCAGGGAGGACGGGCAGGTCAGGGGGTCTGGGTGGGGTTAGTGGGTAGGGGATCGGGGTAGGGCTTGCGGTGGGAGGAATGGTTAGGGAGGCGGGGACTAGCTGGGCTGGTTTTGGCATGTGGTCGGGGGAGGGAAGATTTTGAATCCTGTGAAATCCACATTGACAACCTTGGGCTGCAGAGTTCTCAAGTGAAATATGAGATGCTGTTCCTGCATTTTTCGCGTGGCATCATTGTGGCACTGCAGGAGGCCCAGGATGGACATGTCGTCCGAGGAGTTGGGAGGGGGGAATTGTAATGGTTTGCGACTGGGAGGTGTCATTGTTTGTTGCGAACAGAGAGTAGGTGTTCTACAAAGCAGTCCCCAAGCCTCCGTCTGGTTTCCCCAATGTAGAGAAGGCCACAACGGAAACAGTGGATACAGTATATAACATTGACAGATGTGCAGGTGAACATCTGTTTGATGTCAAAAGTCTTCCTCGGGCCTGGGATCGGGGTGAGGGGGGAGGTAGAGGGGCAGGTGTAGCACTTGCTTCGGTTGCAGGGAAAAGTGCCGTGGGTGGTGGGGCTGGAGGGCAGTGTGGAGCAGGCAAGGTAGTCACGGAGAGAGTGGTCCCTCCGGAAAACACATAAGGGTGGGGAGGGAAAAATGTCTTTGGTAGTAGGGTCGGATTGCAGATGGAAATGTCGAAGGTTGGTGCGTTGGATTTGGAGGTTGGTCGGGTGGTACGTGAGGACGATGGGGATTCAGTTTTGGTTATTATTGCAAATAGAGGGTGTGAGGGATGAGTTGCGGGAAATGCGGGAGATACAGTCAAGGGCATTTTTGATCACTGTGGAGGGGAAGTTGCGAGTTTCGAAAAAAGAGGACATCTGGGATGTTTGGGAGTGGAATGCATCATCTCAGGAGCAGATGTGGCGGAAGCGAAATAATTGGGAATAGAGGATGGCATTTTTACAGGAAAGTGGGTGAGAGGAGGAATATTCCAGGTAGTTGTGGGAGTCAGTATGTGAGTATATCCTGTTCCTAAGCACCTTCTCCAATAATTTCTCTACCACTGATGTAAGGGTCACAGGTCTGTAATTTTCTGGATTATTCCAGTTCCCTTCTTTACAAAAGGAACAATATTGGCTATTGTTCAGCATTCTGGGACATCACCTTTGGCTGAAGAGGATACAAAGATCTCTGCCAATGCCCCAGCGAACTCTTCCCTTGCCCCCCTCACAATCCTGGGACAGATCCCATCAGATTTTGGGGACTTACCTATCTTAATATTTTTCACGATATGAACACCTCATCCTTCTTAATATTGACAAGCCCCAGAATATGCTCTCCTTGGTGAATACCGATGCAAAGTCCTCATTAAGGACCTCAACCATTTCCACTGGCCCCATGCATTATTTCCCTTCTCGGACCTTGAGTGGACCTACCTATTCCGTAGCTACCATCTTCTAATAAATGTATAAAATGTGAGATAACATGGTGTAGAGCTGGATGAACACAGCAGGCCAAGCAGCATCAGAGGAGCAAGAAAGCTGACATTTCGGGTTGAGACCCTTTATTTTTCTGAAGAAGGGTCTAGACCCAAAACGTCAGCTTTCCTGCTCCTCTGTTGTTGCTTGGCCTGCTGCGTTCTTCCAGGTCTACACCATGTTGTCTCAGATTCTCCAGCATCCGCAGTTCTTACTATCTATGTCTAAAATATCTTGGGATTCTCCTGAATGCTACTTGCCAAAGGCATTTCATGGCCCATTTTAGCTCTCCTAATTCCTTTAAGTTCTTTCCTGCTTACTTTGTATTCCTCAAGGGCCTTGTCTGATTTCAGTTTCCTAAACTTACATTTTTCTGTTTGAACTAGTAATATCATTTGTTATCCAGGGTTCCTGAATCCTGCCATCCTTACCTTTCATTGTCAAAGGAACATGTTGGTCTTGAACACTGATCAGCTGGCATTTGAAAGATCCCATATGTCAGATGTGGATTTATCCTCAAACAGCTGGCACCAATCTAATTTCACTAGTTCCTATTCTGACCCGGTATTTTTCTCTCATAGACTGTCCACCTTTACAGGAGCCTATCGGACAGTTGTTGTGCTGAAGATGGTAAAAGGGGCGGAGGTGTGGAATTGTTGGTCAAGGACAGTATTACAGTCGCAGAAAGGATGTTTGGGGACTCGTCAACTGAGGTAGTATGGGCTGAGGTTAGAAACAGGAAAGGAGAGGTCACCCTGTTGGGAGTTTTCCATAGGCCCCTGAATAGTTCTAGAGATGTAGAGGAAAGGATAGCAAAGATGATTCTTGATAGGAGTGAGAGAGACAGGGTAGTTGTCATGGGGGACTTCAACTTTCCAGATATTGACTGGGAACACTATAGTTCGAGTACTATAGATGGGTCAGTTTTTGTCCAGAGTGTGCAGGAGGGTTTCCTGACACAATATGTAGATAGGCTAACAAGGGGCGAAGCCACATTAGATTTGGTACTGGGTAATGAGACCTGCCAGGTGTTAGATTTGGAAGTAGGTGAGCACTTTGGTGATAGCGATCACAATTCTGTTATGTTTACTTTAGTGATGGAAAGGGATAGGTGTATACCACTGGGCAAGAGTTATAGCGGGGGAAAGGCAATTACAATGAGATTAGGCAAGATTTAGGGAGCATAGAATGGGGAAGGAAACTGCAGGGGATGGGCACATTAGAAATGTGGAGCTTATTCAAGGAAAAGCTCCTGTGTGTCCTAGATAAATACGTACCTGTCAGGCAGGGAGGAAGCTGTAGAGTGCGGGAGCCGTGGTTTACGAAGGAGGTGGAATCTCTGGTCAAGAGGAAGAAGAAGGTTTATGTTAGGATGAGATGTGAAGGCTCAGTTAGGGGACTTGAGGGCTACGAGGTAGCCAAGAAAGACCTAAAGAGAGAGCTCAGAAGAGCCAGGAGGAGACATGAGAAGTTGTTGGTGGATAGGATCAGGGTAAACCCTAAGGCTTTCTATAGGTATTTAAGGAATAAAAGAATGACGAAAGTAAGATTAGGCCCAATCAAGGATAGTAGTGGTAAGTTGTGTGTGGAGTCAGATGAGATAGGGGAAGCGCTAAATGAATATTTTTCAACAGTATTCACTCTAGAAAACGATAATGTTGTCAAGGAGAATACTGAGATACAGGCTACTAGACGAGGTGGGATTGAGGTTCACAAGGAAGAGGTATTAGAAATCCTTCAGAAGGTGAAGATAGATAAGTCCCCTGGGCCGGATGGGATTTATCCTCGGATCCTCTGGGAAGCCAGGGAGGAGATTGCCAAGCCTTTGGCATTGATCTTTAACTCGTCATTGTCTACAGGAATAGTGCCAGATGACTGGAGGATAGCAGATGTGGTTCCCCTGTTCAAGAAGAGGAGGAGAGACAACCCTGGTAATTATAGACCAGTGAGCCTTACCTCAGTTGTTGGTGCCTCACAAACCTTATTGCGTTCTTTGAGAAGGTGACCAAACAGGTAGATGAGAGTAAACCGGTTGATGTGGTGTATATGGATTTCAGCAAGGCGTTCGATAAGGTTCCCCACAATAGGCTAGTGTACAAAATGCGGAGGAATGGGATTGTGGGAGATATAGCAGTTTGGATCGGAAATTGGCTTGCTGAAAGAAGACAGAGGGTGGTAGTTGATGGGAAATCTTCATCCTGGTGACCAGTTACTAGTGGTGTACCGCAAGGGTCAGTGTTGGGTCCACTGCTGTTTGTCATTTTTATAAATGACCTGGATGAGGGCGTAGAAGGATGGGTTAGTAAATTTGCCGATGACACTAAGGTCAGTGGAGTTGTGGATAGTGACAAAGGATGCTGTAGGTTGCAAAGAGACATAGATAAGCTGCAGAGCTGGGCTGAGAGGTGGCAAATGGAGGATAATGCAGACAAGTGTGAGGTGATGCAGTTTGTTAGGAGTAACTGGAAGGCAAAGTACTGGGCTAATGGTAAGATTCTTAGCAGTGTAGATGAGCAGAGAGATCTCGGTGTCAATGTACACCGATCCTTGAAAGTTGCCACCCATGTTGACAGGGCTGTTAAGAAGGCATACAGCGTTTTAGCTTTTATTAATAAAGGGATCGAATTCCGGAACCAAGAGGTTATGGTGAAGCTGTACAAAACTCTGGTGCGGCCGCACTTGGAGTATTGTGTACAGTTCTGGTCACCGCATTATAAGAAGGATGTGGAAGCTTTGGAAAGGCTGCAGAGGAGATTTACTGGGATGTTGCCTGGTATGGAGGGAAGGTCTTACGAGGAAAGGCTGAGGGACTTGAGGCTGTTTTCATTAGAGAGAAGAAGGTTAAGAGGTGACTTAATTGAAACATATAAAATAATCAGAGGGTTAGATAGGGTGGATAGGAAGAGCGTTTTTCTTAGGATGGTGACGGCGAGCACGAGGGGGCATAGCTTTAAATTGAGGGGTGAAAGATATAGGACAGATGTCAGAGGTAGTTTCTTTACTCAGAGAGTAGTAAGGGAATGGAACGCTTTGCCTGCAACGGTAGTAGATTCGCCAACTTTAGGTACATTTAATTCATCATTGGACAAGCGTATGGATGTACATAGAATAGGGTAGGTTAGATGTGCTTGAGATCGGTACGACAGGTTGGCACAACATCGAGGGCCGAAGGGCCTGTACTGCGCTGTAATGTTCTATGTTCTATGTTCTATCTGAAACAAAAACAGAAATTGCTGGAGAGACTTATCAGGTCTGGCAGCATTTGTGGGAAGAAAGCAAAGTTAATATTTCGCGTCTAGTGACTCCTCAGCAGAAGTTTCTCCAGCAATTTCTGTTTTTGTTTCAGTTCTTATAGTCACTCATGACCCATATTATTGACCCATGACCTTTTTATTAAAAAGTTTCAGATCTCACTACATTTCTACTGTATGTGAACACTTCATTCAAGTGTAAATAAAATGTTTCATATATTAATTCTAAGTTTCCCTTGTGTAAAATATACACCCTCTTGTTCAATTTTCACCGTTGATCTTCAAGTAATAGCATTTATAAAGTTAAATAAGAAAGTTTATTGTTCCAATCATTTAATATATCTAATAATCCTTTCCATCAACAACTTTGAGATGCCTCTGCATTTGGCTGAATAGTCCAAGGTTCTCTTGGCTTGTGGCTCATGTCTTCCAACTTTAAGTACTACACAATAGACAGCAAAGCAAAAACCTACCAACTGCAGTTAGAGATAATTGGCTGATATTAGTTTGGCTGAAAGGTAATTGAAATCAGCATTACAGACAACTGTGATGGCATAGGAATCATTTTTCAAAGTTTTACGAATTGTCAGAGAGCTATCAAGAACATAGAACATTACAGTGCAGTACAGGCCCTTCGGCCCTCAATGTTGCGCCGATCTGTGAAACCATTCTGAAGCCCATCTAACCTACACGATTCCATTATCATCCATATGCTTATCCAATGACCATTTAAATGCCCTTAAAGGTGGCGAATCTACTACTGTTGCAGGAAGGACATTCCGTGCCCCTTACTAAAGGTTTTCTGACCCATTGAAAGATGTTCAAGGACAGGTCAAATAAGGTACACACGAGTGGCAGAGATACTAAATGAAGATGATGTACACCTGACATCATAGTATACTACTGTTCATATAAGGTTATTAACAAGAAAATAGAAGAAGATGTTGTTATAATTAATACCTGAATGGTAGCGCAGAAAATGTCCACCGAAAGATCATTTCAAAAAGGGGATAGATAGTCCTTGCCCATATCACTAATAGTTTGCTGGTGTGAAGAGTTTTTTTCCTTTAGGCTGACATAGCTCCTTTTTTTTGAAATTGAAGTACAAATGTATGTACAGACCCATTCATGCAACATCAGCAAGATTAAATACGAGACAGAATCACAAGACATGCACTATATCGCTTTTAGACAGAAATTGTTTTTGGAATATCCAATTTGGCTTCCAGAAAAGAAGCTCATGTTTTATTAATTTATGAACATTTTGAGGATGTCATCAGGCTAATGCATGAAGCCACCCTGGTAAGTACTGTGTAACCTGGATTTTCAGAAATTTTTTGATTAAGTGCTATCTACAAGGTTTCCATACAAGAGTAGAATCTTGTGAGGTTAGTAGTAATCTGCTGTGGTAGACTGAGAATTAGTTGAATACCAACAGGCAAAAATACTGATCAATAGACTTAGATCAGCTTGGAGAATGATTATCCTTTGATCCTACAGCAATCATGTTATGGCCTTTGTCATTTATTATTTTTATCAATTTTGTAAATGTAGTTTTTGAATAATGATCTGTGATTTTGAGGACAATACCGTAATATATGCGACTTTGTGGAAGGTGCTTAACTACTACAAACAGGTGATGATAAAATGAGAAGGTTATACCCATATCGGAAAATGACATTTAACTTCCAAAGTGCAATTTATTTACAAGAAAGGCTGTTAAATTATATAAATGCATGTTGGAAACAAAATTAAAGTCAATGGTGAAAGAAATAGATCTGTATGTTTTAGCTCATCGATCTCAAAACGTTCACAGGGAATTCATTACATAATGAAATATAGCTACACAGGGCCTTGGTTAGATCTTAGAAGCTGTGTCCAAATTTGGTCTTCTCACATGGTAAACAGTATTGGGACTTCAGATAGGGTACAGAGGAAGTCCATCAGATTAATTTCCAGTTTAAAATACCTTAGGTATGGAGATAGACTCAAAGGCAGAGACTTGGAGAGAATTATCCAATATCTAATCCTGGATAAGTTGAAATTTCCTCCAATTAAACATTTGGAAAACTGTCAAGGAGAAAATACTGGAACTTTCATCCAGTGAATATGAAAGAACCATAGCACTGTTTGCACTGGTGGCTCAATGCTGGAATTCTCACCTGCCATGCGGGAGGCTGGAGTTTGATTCTCAGCCATTACATATTGTGGGTGGCGTGATGGCTCAGTAGTTGGCATGGCTGCCTCACAGCACCAGGGACACGGGCTTGGTTCCAATCTCGGGCAGCTACCTGTGTGGAGTTTGCGCATTCTCCACTTGTCTGTGTGGGTTTCCTCCCACAGTCCAAAGATGTGCAGGCTAGGTGGATTGGCCAGACTATTGCCTGTAATGTTCAGGGATGTGTAGATTAGGTGGGTTATAGGGGGATGGGTCTGGGTGGGATGCTCTGAGATTCGGTGTGGACTTGTTGGGCCAAAGGGCCTGTTTCCACGCTGTAGGGATTCTATGATGATTATTATATTGCTTGCGGTATTCACCACTGTGCGCTGGTGATGCAGGGAGTGAATATATCCAGTGTGGATCAAGTAGGCTACTTTGTTTTGGATTGCTTTGAAGCTACTTCATCTTGCAAGCAATGAGCATTCCATTAAACTCCTGACTTGATCCTTACTGGACTGAATTAATATATCAAGAAGTGAATTATTCAACTGCAGAATTATTAGCCTCAGACCTGCTATTGTAGCAACACTATCTATTTAGCTCAACCAGTTAAATTTTTGTGCAATGGTAAACCCCAGACTGCTGATTGCAATGCTATTGACTGTCATTGGATTATTATTAGAATTTCTTCTGTTGGACATGGTCACTGCCTGGCATTAGTGTGGCCCAAATATTACTTGCTATTTATCTGCTTAAGCCAGAATGTTAGCCAGGCTTTGCTACACGTGCTTCATCACCTGAGGCGTTGTGAACATTGTACAATCTTCAAGGAACATCCACATATCTGAGAGTGAAGGTAGCAAAACGCTCAACACAATGTCCAAAAGTAGATGTGATTGAGCAGGTGGATAATCCTGAGTCTGACAAAAATTATGCTCACAACCAAATTAGGATCATCAGTGGGACTCACATTTTATTTCCAGCACCTTCTTATACTGGAAGCAACATATAGTAAAATATTGTTATTTGCAGACAGAAAGAACATGTACACACACTGCACCTGCTCAAAATCCACAAAATAGGTGAAAGCCATTTGCTGTTTCACTTCTCAGATCACTGCCTTGACATATCAGAATAAGCCTGGCTGTTTAAAATTTAAGCAAAGCTTGACAGTTAAATATCACTTATAGCTAACTGGTGCATTCTCCGTAGTAATGACTGTACCAATCATAGTCCATGCGCCAACCCACCAGCATTCTCCTCTCATACAGTATAAATGTTGTTTTTCTCCTTTATGCAAATTGCCTTAATATGTGCAATGTAAAAAGCTTTAATAAAATGTGTTTCTTATTCAGCAATATACAAGACTGTACACCAAACAACTAGAGATATGGTTCCATGAGTATTCTCTGTGTCAGTCTGTTGCTTAATCAGCCTGTGGGACAGCCATCCCATCGCTAGCACAAGCTCTGAAGGTTGGCAAGGACTTGGATAGAGCCGACAGGGCTGAATTTTCCGATGTTATTTCCAGTATCTGAGTTTCTCCAGAGCCCTGTACAGTTTCATTCCTTGAAACTTGTACAACATGTAGCGGTACTTTGCACTGAGTGACTTCCAAGCCATTTCAAAGGGCAATGAAGAGTCACTCACATTTCTCTAGGTTGGCATCACGTGTAGGCCAGGTCAGGTAACAATGGCCGAAAAAGCTCTTAGTGAATTGTGAGACTATTGTTCTATGTATGCCTTCAACTCTGCTTTATCGTGGGCTTTCCATTTGTACAGCTGTATTTAAGCTATTTCCAAATACAGAGCAGATTGCCAATCGCACTTTAAATAGCTTCTAGTTTTGACCCACGTCCTGATTCCACCTGCCACCATAAGTTGAACACTGCAAGTCAATGGCGCTCCTGGCATCATTGAGGCAGCAGTGGAGCTGTGGACTCCTGGTTGAGGGGTGAGTGTGGATTAAGCACAGGATGTGGCATTGGCAAGGTGGGTCCAGCGGCAAAGGGATGGCACCTAAAGAGTGGTGTTAGATTAGTCTGGCACAGGCAACCGCGTGACAGTGGAGGAGGAGTGGCAGAGCAGGTGTGGTTCGTGAGCCAGCGCAGGTCACTCTTCTAATTTTAGTTTTAACTTTTTATTCTTAAACTTTTCAAAATGGCACTGGATCATGGTGACTGCTGAAGCTTTTCACTGTATTTTGTTGTATTATTGCCTGTGAAATGCAAGTGACGATGAATAAATAATGCATTCAAGTGGAGATAGCATTGTAGTTGGCTGTGTTGCTCAATATCTTATCCCAAAAGGGAAAGGTCCTGAAAATATTTCTGATGCTTCAAATGAAAATAATACATTGATGAAATAACTCCACAGAGATTAGTATCCCGTCACAAGGCACCCTTTATTTACATGTGGAGAGTCTTTGACACTGATCCAACTCCCTCAGAGCCAGCTCTCACAGCGAACAGGATGTCTGACACCTCTGTTTTTGTTTGTCAGCCAGGAAGCCCAGATTTACAGCCCCAATCATGGATCTCATATTCTGTGAGATCTACCTGGCTGATCTTGTTACAATCATTGCATCCCCCTCCCTCTGAGTCCAAGGACTAGTTCTTTTTTTTAGCTCCTCCTGGGGTATTTTAACAAGCGATGAGGGTCCTCCAACTCTGGTCCTGATACAGGCAGTGTGTAATGCACAGTAACTCACCTTTTGTGCCTGGAGTGTCTCAGAAAAAAATCATTCTCTTCTTCAGGCGGCAAAGACTTTGAGGCAGCGACATCCATCATGTCCATCTTACATTATGTTCAACGCTTGACAGAGAGGGAAAACCCACAGGTTCTGGAACAGCTGGAATGGCTGTTGAGGAGCCGGACACATTTTTGCATCTGCACTGTTTGTGACTCTTTAGGTTTTATATGGTTCACGTGCCTGTTCAGAAGCATCACACCTACCTGAACTTTAGACATCACTGGCTCTGACCTCATGTCGACCATGCCTCTTAGCCAAACAAGGCCATTCCTGAGGTACCTACACCAAATGTCATCCCCTGAAAGAAACGGTCTCTCTCACTTAGCAGAGTCTTGTATGTGGCATTGACACTCCAGTTGATGTTTCATCCTCCCCCCAGGTCCGGGAAGATCAGATTTAACCTGGTGTGGAGTCTTCACCCCATTAACAACTCTGCTAGAGCTATCCCTGTAGTTATATGAAGGATGGTCCTATGATCAAATAGAAACTGGGACAGTTTTGTATCTTGTAAAGTTGTAACCTGTTTCTTTATACCTGCCTTCAAAGTTTGAGAGATAGTAGGAACTGCAGACGTTGGAAAATCTGAGAGAATAAGGTGTAGAACTGGATTAACACAGAAGGCCAAGCAGCATCAGAGAAGCAGGAAGGCTGATGTTTCGGTCCTAGACCTTGGCCCGAAACGTCAGCCTTCCTGCTCCTCTGATGCTGCTTGCCTGCTGTGTTCATCCAGTTCTACACCTTGTTATCTCTTCAAAGTTTGAACAGTTCTTTCTGCCAGACCATTGATGGGTGGTATGTAGCTGTCCTTATATGTCAACTTTAGGAAATACTCAAATTCACTATTAGCTGTGACCAACACTTCTGGGAGTTCATGTGTTGCAAATGATGTGCACAATTTTTCTATCATTGTCCCTGTCTTTGACAAATGAACTCTATGAACATCCAGCCATGTTGAGTGGGCATCCACAATGACTATGAACACTAAGCCCATGGAAGGACCTGCATAGACGATGTGTGATAGAGTCTAAGATTTATCCTGTAATTCTCATGAATGTGGAGGAGCTGCTGGCAGTAATTTCTGACCTTGTTGGCACTCTGGGCACTACACCACCAGTGCTGGCTACTAGATATAACTTCTCGCCAACATCTTCATCTTGGAACTGTGATTGGGAGTATGTCAAGAAAACTGAAAACCACAACAGGCTCTTCCAGTCGCAGTATCACCAATAGTGTATCTGCCAGCAGGAAGTGGCTCAATGCACCCACAATTACCATTTGGCCTCCAGAATGGTATTCCAATCTGTAATTACCTGCACTTAGTATTAGAGCTAACTGTTGAATTCGGCCTGAAGCTATGGACGGCACAGCCTTGTTCTCTTCAGTAGGAACTAGCAGGGGTTTTGTGTCTGTTATTACTCAAAATTTACATTCATAAAGGTATTGGTGGAACTTCTGACTCCAAATATGACCATCAAACCTTCCTTCTCTACTGGGGCAAATCTGCACCCTGTGTTAGCGGAAGTCCGGGATGCATATGCTATTTGGTGTTCCTCTCCATTGGGCCACCTATGAGCTAATACTATTCCAAAGCTGCGTGGGAACACATCTCATACCAATACTAAATCTCGCTTGGGATTATTATGTGCTAATACCTTCGAGGATGATAGGTGTATCTTCACTTTCCAGAATGCTAAGGTTTAACTATACAACTGTTTCTAAGGCTGGCCCTTCTTTTAAGTATCGATGCAAAGGTGCCAGGATGGAGGCCAGGTTACGTATGAACTTTCCATAATAATTCACTAGCCCAAGGAAAAAACTATGCTTCAGTACAGATGTGGGAGCCAGGGCACCTTTGATCACACTCATTTTATCTTCCAACTGATGTAACCCGGTCTTGTTGACTTGTAACCCAGACAGGTCACTTGGGCTGCCTCAAACAAGCATTTTTCCCTTCCATGGCAAACATCTGCTGAGGAGAAATTGTTAAGAATGATGTCCAAATTCTCTCAGCACTTGCTTTTGGCCTTCATTGTTATTAGTACATCATTTATGTGCAGGGTTATGGAGATGGGGTCTGGATGAGGTGATTTTTGGAGAATCAGCGTAGATTTATTGGGCTGAATGGCCTGCTTCCACACTGTAAGGATTCTATGATTCACTGATCTAGATAAATGGCAACCTGGTATAGACCTTGTAAAATGTTCTCCGTCATCCACTCAACAATTGCAGAGGCTAACAATACCCCAAATGGCAGTCCCAGACATTGATACAAACCCTTATGGGTGTTAATTGTAGCATTCTTCTGGTAATCCTCATCTAACCAAGAGGGGAAGACAGGACAAGCAAAGTTAGACCTCCCTGTTTGGTGTATGAGATAGAGATCAAGATGAAGCAGAAAAATGATGTGTATACCTAATGCCAGCCTGATAATTTATTTGCGGAAATGAAGGCAGTAAAGAAGAGAGAAGACAGTGAGAGAAGACTGGCAACTATTATAAAAATAAATCCAAGTGTATTCCATCAACACATAAATACCAAAACAGTAGTAAGAAGAGAAGTAAAGCTATTTAAACATCAAAAAAGGAACTTTGTACGAGGCAGGAGGTTTGGGTCAGGTACTGAATTTGTTCTTTACACCTTGAATTGTAAAGAGAATGCTGAGAGACATCAAGAGTACATGGACTGGCTGGAATAATGGATGGGCAGGTGGCACATTAGGTATAAAGTGGAAGAGCTATTTTGATAAATGTTCGTGGGAGCAATGTGAGATGAGGCAATATAAAGTAAAGGGTAGAGGTCCCAGGAGTAGCAGGAACAAAAAGAACTGAGGAATGGACATGTGCACAAATTATTCAAGGTAGCAAGCCAAGATGAGAAAGGTATTCAGGCTCTGGTGTATCCTGATTAAGGCATGAGTGCAAAAGTAAGTTATAAAAACATTTGCAAAACACTAATTTCACTTCACATAGAGTATTCTGTGTAATTTTGGGCACCATACTTTAGAAAGAGTGTGCAGGCTTTGTAGGAGGGTTGCAGGATAATTACACCAGAAGAGATTCAGGCTGAGGGCCTGAAGGAGATAGCTGAGAAGATTGCTGGGGCATTGATGCCTTTCTTGCAGGAATCACTGGAGTCAGGAGGGATCCCAGAGGACTAGAAAATAGCTAATTTAACGTCCCTGTTTCAGAAGGGAGGGAGACAGAAGACAGGAAACAATAAGTGGGTTGGCTTGACCTCAGCCACTGGTAAGATTTTAGGGCTACTATTAAGGATGAAATTGCGGAGTACTTGCAAGTGCATGGTAGAATACAGCTGAATAAACAAGACTTCATCAAGGCCAGTTATGCTTGACAATTCTGTTGGAATCATTGAGGAGGTAATGATCAAGGCTTTTAACTGGGTGTTACACAGGAGGTTGCTAAGTAAGATAAGAGCTCATGTTGTTCAGGCAACATACTGGCATGGGTAGAGGATTGGCTGACTGGCAGAAGGCAAAGAGTAGGGATAAAGGGGTCTTTTTTCATGATGGCAGCTAGTAATTAGTGGATTTTTGCAGAGCTCAGTGCTTCAAACATTATGATTCACATAATACATTAACCATCTAGATGAAGGAACTGGGGGCAGTGTTGCTAATTTTGCAAAGGACACGAAGATAGATAGAGGAACAAGTAGTGTTGAGGAAGTGAGAAGGCTGCAGAAGGACTTGGAAAAACTAGGAGAGTGGGCAAAGAAATGGCTGATAGAATGCAATGTGGGAATGTATGACCTTATGTATTTTGGAAGGAAAAATAGAGGTGTAGACTATTTTCTAAAGGAGGCAGGACTTCAGAAATCCGAAGCACAAAGGGAGCTAGGAATCCTAATTTGGGATTCTCTGAGGGGTAACATGCATGCTCAGTTGGCAGTTAGGAAGGTAAATGCAATGTTAACATACATTTCAAGAAGGCTGGAATACAAGAACAGAGAATCACTGCTAATGCTGTAAAAGGCTCTGGTCAGACTGCATTTGATATATTGTGAACAGTTCTGGGCCCCATATCTAAGGAATGATGTGCTGGAGTAGATGCAGAAAAGAAGAATTCTCCTATATCTTACAGTCTTATGGGCTTCAACTTTGTGGACAAGTTAGAGAAAATGGGACTATTCCAGACAAGATAGAGAGGAGATTCAGTATACATGTTCCAAATCATGAGTTTTGAGGCATTGTACATGGAGAAAAATTATCCCTATTGGAGGAACAGGAATTGAAAACCAGATGACACCAATTTAAAGCCTTGGCAAAAGAACCAGAGATATATTAAGGTAAAGTATTTTTAGGATCAGGTACATAATACATTAAAGTGCAATGATGTTAGATTCAACTCTGACTTTCAAAATGGAATTAGATAATTAGCTGAAGAAAACATATTTACTGTGCAAGAGGGAAAAAGAAAATTAATGGGATTAAATGGGTTTTTCTTGCAGAGAGATTGAATGAACATAATGAGCCAAATAGTTTCCATCTGTAGGATGGCATGTATCATTTTGTGGCACAGTGCTTTGTATAGTCTTAAGCATGTTGGGTGCTGCATTCATCCAGGAAAGTGAAGAGTATTCATGATTGAATGAGAAAGGTCACTGGACCTGAAATGTTAACTCTGCTTGCTCTCCACAGCTGCTGCCAGACCTGCTGAGTTTCTCCACCAATTTCTGTTTTTGTTTCAGTGTTCCACTATTGCTGATTTCTGCCTAGTGGTTGCTCAAAAAGCTTTGGGAATGTAGGTGGTGAATGACTGATAATTGAGTTCCAAGTCTCTGAGCTAGCTTGTGGCTATTTATGTAGCTGATCCAGTTAAGCGTCTGATTTTTGGTGACCCTCCATTGATGCTGAGTAGTTGACAACGATGATGACACCAATTACCAAGAAAATATGGCCATTTTCTTCATGTAACCCAATTGCCATTTGTCACTTTCTAGCTGAAGCCTGAAAGTTACCCAGATTATGTTGCTTTTGGGCACAGTATCATTTTCATTATTTGAAGAGTTCTGAATGGTACTGAATATTAACATTTAATTTTGTTAATAGGATACTGAATACTTTGGAATTAAAGGTAACATGGATGTTAGGAATTAAATAGTTAATTTGATAAAAATATATTTACAGAGGATCTAAACAAGAGAGGGGCTGTTTGTATTTGAATGCTGTAGCAAGCTACTTGTAGAGAAACATGGAAGCTCATCCAAAGTATATTGGTCTCTGCATGTGCATCACAAATAAGCTCAATCTACCTGAAAGTCTGTAGGACAGAAACATAGACTTGTAACAGTTCAAAGAGACAATTTGGCCCATCATGTTTGCACTGGCTCTTTAAACAAGCATCATTTCATTGTGAGATAGTAAGAACTGCCGATGCTGGAGTCAGATTTATCACAGTGTAGAACTGAAGGAACCCAGCAGGCCAGGCAGCATCAGAGGAATAGGAAAGCTGACATTCTGGATCAGGACCCTTCTTCAGAAAAAAAAATCATTTCCTTGTGCCAGTCTCCTGCTGTTTTCCCATACCCTTACACATTATTTCTATCCAAACAATCATCCAGAGCCCTCTCCAATGCCTCAATTGCACAGCCTCCACCACATTTCCAGGCAGTGTGTTCCATAATTTAACGACTTGCTGTATGAAAAGGGTTTTATCTCATGTCACCCTCCCTATTTTTCGCATGACTTTAAATCTATGCCAGCTTGTTTTTGTTCGTTTTATGAGCAGAAACAGTTTATCTCTGTCACCTCTCTCCAGCACACTCACGATTTTGAAAACCTATGTCGAGGAAAAGTTGCTTAAAAGTGAAGCTGAAAAACATGCTTACTTTCAGATAGAAGCTTTGAATTAGCCTTTCCTTTGAAAAGGTAGTTGTGGGAAAGTTTTTGAAAGGCAGTGATGGAAACCAGGTATAAAATGTCGGGAGATAATGGGAACTGCAGATGCTGGAGAATCCAAGATAATAAAGTGTGAGGCTGGATGAACACAGCAGGCCAAGCAGCATCTCAGGAGCACAAAAGCTGATGTTTCGGGCCCAGATCCTTCATCATCTAGGCCCGAAATGTCAACTTTTGTGCTCCTAAGATGCTGCTTGGTCTGCTGTGTTCATCCAGCTCCACACTTTGTTGTACAAAATGTCAGGATATGACTTTCCAGCACCATCTTGTGACACAGACCCTTCTGACCAATGGAAGAATAAAGTCAATGTATGGGCACGAGTTATATTTCTATCAAAGGAAAAGCAAGCAATAGCCCGAGTAATTTTGTTTCCTGCCAGAAGAAAGATCAGCTGCAAATGGTTTTTGGAATGAGAAGCTGAACAGCTGGATAGGGAAAAAAAAGTTTGGGAATTCTCTTGACCTTTATGGATAAAATGAAAGAGGGCCTGTTGAATGCCAGAAAATTGGATGATGTTTTCATCAATGAGTACCTCGGGGAGTTCAATTGACTATGTGTGATGACAGTGATACCACTTGGAAATCCCCTCATCTATACTTGCATTCAAATTGTTGCATTGTGCAAAGAATATCAAACAAGGATAGGTCCTTGGCCTTAGCTGGCGTTTGATTTTAGATCAGATGCCTGCAGCTGTGAAATTTTGGGAAAATATTCATTTCCAGTCACTTCTATGCCTCAATAGCAACAGCAGAATGGAGGATACAATGCGAGCAGTATTTTTATGTCTTTGAAATATGGGTCCCAAATCTTGTATGAAAGAAGAATCACACCTAAAAAGATTGACGATAGAAACCCTTCTGACAGATACAACGGGGCAGCAGGAATTGGGCAATCGTTCAAAATTGGATGAACCCCATGAATAATCAAGGGGGCTAGTTAATACAGGTGACTCAGAGTAACATTATGTGTGAAATTGCCCAAAAAGAATTTAAAGAAAAATTGAAATAGCATTTATTTACAGAAGAAAAGGAGGGCAATACTGATGAATAGAAGGAATCAAATTGATCATCAGCATTTTTAATCTGGTAATGTGTTCAATTGCATAGACCTAGACAATAGATCAACATCCATGATATAGAAAGTGAACTAGGTAAACTGCCACATATATTCTTTAAGTAAACAGTGCCAAAACAAGTTCAAAGAGTTTGATGGTACCACTCATTTTAGATGGCAACGCGCGGGAATCATTGCAAACAGTAGTAACTCTGTGTAAGATAACAAGACTAAACTACTTTATAAATACTGATATAGTATCAAGTGAAACAGTTTTATCAAGTAAAACTTTAATAAAAGAAGGCCTGAATGAATTTAGATATGGAACATAATCAAGCATATGTTTTTGAGATATCTGTAGATTTGCAATCCACGTGGTCAGATCATTGCTGCATTCCTTTATCTAGATCTACCTTGTCTAAACAAAATGTCAACGAAATATTGATGGCAATAACAAAATTTTCCAAACTGCTTCTATTAAAATTCTATTAAAGGAAGCAGGAGTACTAAATGAGGACCACACTGATCCTATCAAGGATACTAATAAAAATTGTGACATTCATACAAAGTACAGAGGAATGCTATCACAGCAAATAGTAAGATGCCATTCATGAAAGGTTATAAAGAAGCCACAGCAATGAAACTTTAGATATGAGATAATGAGAAAAAATGCTTATTTTGTATTTTGTAGACATAGAATATGAGGTTTATAATTGGAAGAAGGAAGTGAAAATGTGGAAAACCAGGAAAAGTAGTGTAAACTGAGACAGTCAGTCCAATGCTGATCTTAGATCAGGTTAAAGGTCAAGCACTTCTGAAATGAGCTTTCATAGGAGGAGGGACAGATGGAATAACAATAGTCCAGATAAGATCTGGAGACCTAGCCAGGGGTATTGTTTAACAAGAACAGGGACCAAAGAACAAGTGAAGAGCACCAGAAAACATAGGATCCTTTATGGTAGAGAAAATCTATAAGTTACCAACAAGCTTGATAGGAAGTTGGTGAAGGAAGCAAAACAAAAAGAGCTTGTTAGTTCGAAAGAATTTAGGGTAAACCCAGAAGAGTCACAAAAAACATAACTGGCACTGTTCCATGGTGGATAGGTACAGAGAAAGTACTTCCTGATGGGACATATAAAGTTAAGGCTAAACTCGTGGCTTGGGAGTTTGAGGAATAACTGGGTGATGAAGAAGTGAGAGTTGATGCGCCAACAGCTGAGAAAGTGAGTTTGAGGATTTTCCCAGCACTTTAGGTATGTAAATCTGTTCCTGGGGCATAATACACTTGTCACTGTGCTCCTCTACTTCTGCATTTGAGTACACTTTGACCATAAAATCTAAATCTAATCCAAATATAAATCCACTAATGTCAAAGCTGCATTTTTGCAAAGGGAACAATTTCAAAAAGAGGGGGCTTGGTTAGCTGGTTTCCAATGTAGAGTGACATAAAACATGGGTTCAATTCCTACACCAGATAAAAGTATCTCTTTCTTAACCATGCCCCTCGCCTTGAGGCACAACGACCCTCAGATTAAACCACTACCAGCCATCTCTCTCTAATGAGACAGCAGCTGTATGGACGGGTAAGACTTTGCTTTTTTTTATTGAAACAGCGAAGAAAAACTAGTAGTCATCGTTTTTAGTACATGTTGATAATTTCCTGTGGTGAGCATCAGAGGAATTTATAATTGCACCTATCACTAGTTTTCAAAGAAATTCAAAATGGAAATTAAAGCTTTGGTAGCTTTTAAATAGATGGGATAGGATATAAAACAAGCTGAGTTGGAAATATCCTTAATCAACAGTCTTATCTACAGAATGTTAACAGGAACCCAACAAATCCATCAAGAGCCACATAAGAAAAAGACTCCATAATGAAGGAGGAAGATCAATTGAGAAATTTAATTAGGTAACTGAACTAGCAATGCAAACAAACTGGGCTGGATGTATGCTGTGATGTTGAAGTATGCTACTTTTGGAGAAGGAAATTTTTGTTTTAATTATTTGCTCTGGGTGTGGGTATTATTGGCTAGGCCAGCATTTATTACCCAAGCCTAATTGCCTAGAGGACAGTTAAGAGCCAACAATGTTGTTGTGGGTCTGGAGTCACATGTCAGCTAGAACAGATAAGGACGACAAGTTTTCGTTCCTACATAGCATTAGTGAACCAGATGTTTCCATTCAATGACAATCTACAGTTGTTACATGATTGACATTAGGCTCATTTATTATTTGCATTCCAGATTTTTAATGCATTCAAATTTCACCATCTATCATGAAGATACTCAAACCAATGATCGCAAGGCATTAAACTGTGGTTCTGGATGACTAGTCCAGCTGTATTAATACATTGCCACAGTCTCAACCGCAAACAAAATATTGAAGAAATCAAGCTTATAACAGCGTACACTCACTATTCCACCTTAAGATGACCCAGATAGAATGTATGTATTCACTTTTAATAATGCCTCACTTGTTAATCTACCCTTATTCAAATTCAGGATGAATCATATTTTTAACTGGAAGAAACCATAAATATTGCTGGTTATCTAAATAAACCAAAACAGTAGTTTAAAGCACCTTAACTGCAGAGGCAACAGATATTATTAGATATGACGACGTATTTATCAAACATCTTAAATGAATTATTATGTGAGAGACAATCTGTGAAAATTTTGCAAATAGCATGCTTCAGTGATAACTGTTTGCTCTGGGACAATGTCTATTCAACAGACTGTCAGAGAGAAGAGACTGAGGAAATGATCTAGTCTATATCAAAAAAAAGTTGAAAAAAAGGACATCAAAATAAAATGGCTCAATGCAAGTCATCTGCTGTCAGATTGCTTTTCAAAATTAATTGTTTGTCCAAAAATAATATTTGAGAATGGACTGACGGGGCAGAAAGTGACTGAGTTGGATTTGTTCTGTTCATTGTGGATAAGGTAGATGTATGTAATTTTCCATGCAATCATTCAGAATGTTTAAATATTCATTAAATTGAACATGTGACACTGCCACATTTATTGTCTGCCCTCAGTAGAGATATCATAAACTGCAAACTCTGACACCATTGCAATTTCATTGTCATTAGGGCACATTGATTTAATTCCTAAATCTGGCAGGGTGTCATACATGTGTGAGGCTTGATACTAACACAAGATTTGCACCAGAACCTTTGACTTTTATCAACACAACATGTTGCACAGTTGCACAATATCCTGTGACTGGTGTTTACCATTTCCAGAGTCCAAAACGTCATTAAGGAACATTTGCAATGTTGGCAAATAGTCAGGGTCCAACTGTACCTTCCATGTCCTTTCAAAAAATGTGAAGTCAATTGAATGCCAAAAATTTCAATTTTCCAGAGATTTTCTGATTCTCAATTCAATATGTCTTACTATTATTTCTTATCATTTTCGGGTCAACCTCTGACTCTAATGTGCTACCTCAATGCTAGGAAAATCGAAGGCTGGCCAGGTATAGCGGTCAGGGATTGAGGTAGCATTCATCTCTATAAGTATCAGGTCACTTCTTTATTTATTATCTACATGCCTCAGGCCACTAGCCCCCCGCTTTGTACTGACTACAGACATTTTAGATCATGCAACCACACTGGCAAAATCCATAACCACTCCATGGAACCTGTTTGCAGCACTGGCTCATCTGAATAAACAATTCAAAATGAAATATCTCAAACAGCCCAAATGAACAGCTGAAATCTCTAGGGTAGAGTGTTACAAGGAAATTTAACTAATTACTCTTACAATGTCCTTCTGACGTCTTTCTGCCACATTTTACCACAGACTTCTACATAATATATCTCTCTCATTGTGTTGTAGTCATGGCCCCAGGCAACTTATTAGGCTGAATCTAACATCTGTTGGCTGAGTGTGAATTGCATTGAGAGTTTTTGGAGGTATTTCTATGCTGCAAGAATTAGTGATATCTTTCTAGTCATATTTTATTGAACTCGCCGCATTAGACATGTAGCCCATCGACCTGTCACCTGTCACATCTGATTCCAGTCCTATCTTGCCTCACTCCATTTCCAGAACAAGTTGTCACTCAGCAGATACTCACTGAAAGACTGGTATCCCTTGCACCGGCTAATCTTTGAAAGGCCACAATTGTGTTGTTCCCTCTACCCACCACCCTGAGTACTATAATGGCACAAGCAGCCAGTAAACTACATTGTCCATGACATATAACCTGAACATATGACCTCATTCTCCAATTTATTTACAGATAGTGCAAGGGAACACAAAGCTGGTAGAGGCTGCAGTTCACCCACCATAATTCAAACCAGATTTCGGCATCATCACCAGTGACCATTTTAGTGTCCATCATTGTCTGCTGCACCCAGCTCTCATCTACTGAAATAGGTGTCAGTCAGGTCCCACCTGACTTGCATTGTCCAATGCATCTGAGCTCTGTCATGGATAAGAAGAGCTCCCTCCTTCCCAGGATTCTCCAAAGACTACTCCCATTACCTCAGTTATTTGACATCCAGCACATTGTCTCATTGCCTGCTCCAACTGTGCAGAGTACAGCATGGCAAGCGGACATAGAACACTGTCCAGGCTATATTGGAGGGTCGGAGCTGTGGAACTACACTGTCAGTATTCCTAACATCCACCCCAGCCCTAGTCATGACATGGGTGGCATAGTATCTGCGCTCAGCATCAATCAGAGGGCTACATAATGTGGTTATGAACCATGGTAACTGTGGCTAACCCTTGTCACCTGGTAACCAGCTATAAGGGACTTAGACTGTCAAGTACACCAGGTACATGAGAGTTCTCCAGGATGTAGGAATTATGGCAGATGCCAGGGTAGCAGGCATATGTCTCCAAGAAGTGGTAACGGTGATCTGACATCAACTGAACAGTAAAGTACGGGAAACCTTTCCCATTTATGAATTTCACAGTGTTCTCATACAGCACTCTCAGAACCATGTGTGGGTGTGTTCGATAGCACTCTGTACCTGGGGCAAGCCAGCTATGTTCCTGAATCCTAATGCCCAGGCTGCAGCACTGACCTTCTCATGGGGAAACAAAATGAACTAGTATGATCTTACACAATGGCAGTAATCAGTGTCCTGATGTATCTGTATGGGCAGGGCTGAGTGATCCCACACAGGTCACCCTTGCTGTCTGGATGGGGCCAGTAGCAACATTGACTTTCACGGCCACTGGGAGAGGATAGCATCTCATTCCTGCAGCCCTCAGGTCCTTCTCCAGCTTCCACTAAAGTTCTGTCATGTGTACTGGGACACACAGAGCCTGCATCAACACAGTGCCTCACACATCCCTGGGAAATGGAGGCCAGAACATGTCTGGGCCTCCTGTGGACCCCATGCATCCTGAGGGACACTGTAGTAGTGGCGCCTCCATGAGCTGAGTGCTCCTTGCCTTTCATGGTGGCCTGTTGGTGCTGCTCCTCAGCTGATCCAGGTTCCAGTCCTCCTGCACTAACCTTCACCTTTTTAGGAAGGCAGACACAGAGAGTAATATCCCACCAGCAGCAAGATGCAGGGCTATCTGTGGAAATTAACTATTTTGGAAACACAGGAGTGCTTAGATCTCAGAATAATCACCATACCCGGCAGGTGACAGCTGAGAACACCCCTTGCTACAAAGAGACGCGACGCACCCTGATAATAAGATTCCATGTCTCCATCATTCATTAGGCTTCAGTCTCAGCATATGCAGCAACTTGGTGAAGGTGACCTGCATCAATTATTCTGCCCCTCACAGCATTCAGCATTAAACATACATGATAGACAAGCCCCTTTGGAAATTGCGTAAACGATGGCTTGTCTTTAGCTAGCATTAACTTCATGTACAGTTACTGTTGCTAACTTTGCTGCTGACATTTCAATAATGGTCAATTTGCCAGCACCAATGGCATGGCGTAAATTGTCTTTCACCAGCATCTGACCTCTAAGCACATTCACTCTGCATGCATAGCAAATGGGCGATGAAGTGAAGCAAACTATGTATAGCTGGGTTTTGCAGACAACTCCTTCATGTATTTGTTCCTTCAATGACCTATCCATCGGCAAACGTGAATCCTGTGCATTTGTCCATCAAACTGACTCTTACTCCACCAAATAAAAACAAGAAGTGCTGGAGACACTTAGCAGGATTGGCGGTATTTGTGCAGGGAAAAACAGAGACATTGTCTATTAGCACTTCATATCTAGAAAGTGGAAAATAATGGCAGGGAGTGCAGCTTGCCATGGACACCAGATATGCCCCTGCATACCCTCTATACCTCACACTGCTCTGAAAGCCCATTTGCACTCAAGCCCCCATATAAAGATCCACTGCGTTATACATATTGCACATGTTGCATTGAATTGTTCGCCCAGCTCCTTGAATCACAACATTACAGCCTACTCCTGTATGGATGTCATTTTGATAGCCAATGCCATTAACCTAAACTCCTCCCCCACCCCACGACAGCCTACCTTAACCTCCGAAGCTGTTCTATATCCCCCTATCTACCAGGAGATTAACCCCATCACCGACCTTGCCCCACTTCTGGAAATGCCCCTGCTTTTCCTCCACCAGCCTTGATTCCTTCACCCGTTTTTGCAGCGATCCCCATGCTGCTACCAAATGCCACCCTTTCACCATCTTGAATGATCCAGTGGACAGATTCCCTGAAATGTATTTGCTCTGGGCATCTGACTGAGATTGACAAGCGTGATGGCTGCTGTTCCTTCAGCCCCCTGACTGATGATATGCAATCCCTCTGACTGCAGATGCTGGTCACACAGGACCCGTTGCTGACCACTCCCCAGACTGAAGTCAGACATCTCAAGTGACCAAGCCCCTTGACAATGTGTGGACTGTGTTAATAACTCACAGTACCATGTCTCCCTGACAGAGAGCAATAATAATAAATGTAGTTGCTGTCATGGAATATGGCTTTAAATAAAACAGCTTTTCAGGCCATCCAGGCTTAGTGACTCAGGCAATAATAACATACATTATTAGAGACTGATTTATCTGGTTTCAACATAGAACCATACAGCATGGAAACAGACTCTTCAGTCCAACTAGTCCAGTCCAACTATAATCCTAAACTAAACCAGTCCCATCTTCCTGTTCTTGGTCCATTTCCCTCCAAACATTTCTTTATCATGTGCTTATCTAAATGCCTTTTAAACGTTGCAACTGTGCTTGTATCCACCTCTTCCTCAGGAAATTCATTCCACATATGAACTGTATAAAAAAATTGCCTCTCATGCATCTTCAATGTTCAGAACGTATAGCTGTTTTTAATTCTGCATGAATTCCCTCTCCTAAATCCTTTCCTTGGAGATAAAGTAGATCAAAAATCTTTAAACTGGTCATTTATTTCAAAGCTGATTGTGAAACATTGCAATGTACATGACAATGACCACATTTATCTCTGTTCCAACAGTGAACATATTTCAAAAGTAATTCATTTGGAGTGAAGCACAATGAATGCCTTAAAGAGATATATAAATGCCAATCATTTCTTTCAATAAATACGTGTTCTATCTTTCTCCCTTTTTGCAAGTTATGGCACTCGTGCATATTCTTAGCAGACTTGGATTTTGGAATTTAGTTGTAAATTTAGTTTGCTTAACTTGGCGACATACTATTAATCCTTGTCTCTGAAAGAATATAATTCAAGTTGTCACAAAATTTAACACATTAGCGCCAACTCTGTTTAAAAACTCAATTAAACATGAGTTTTATTGGTATTTTTAATTAGCCTGTTTAGAAATATTATTACATACTCTGGAGCAGGTGGGAGTAAAACCCAGGCCTCCCAATTTAGAGTTAGGGACATTGTCACTGTGCCATGATAGACCTACCACTAGTATTATAAAGTAGCTATTAGCTAGCAATGGATAATTGATTAGAAACCATAACTTAATTTTATTGTGATTGAAAAATAATAGTTAATAATCAGTAATCAATAAAGCCAAGTTCTCTACCACTTTATTTCCTCAAAGAACATTGTGTGTTTTAAAAGTGTTTAAAACACACAATGTTCTTTGAGGAAATAAAGTGGTAAAAGTGTTTAAAACAAACCATGAGATTGAAATAAATAAAATATCTCCAGGGTCTAATCAACAAGATTGCCGTTGGATCTTAAAACATGTTAAGATTAAATGAAAACTATTGAAAGACAAAGTAAACACTCTAAAATACTCCGTTAACTTCACCTGTAAGGTAGTATGCACACACAGATAAATCTAAATAAATTTACTGTGAGGGCATGAATAATAAATTAGTTTTGAGAGAAGTTTTGATGTGCACCTTAAGGAGGAAAAAGGTAGACATATTTAAGGAGAGAGTATCAAAGCATAGGGCTTTAGTTGTTTAACGCAGTGCACCATTGATGAAGGGATAAAAACTAGGAATGTGCAAGAGGCCAGAATTCATTTTCATGGCTGGAGGAAATTACAGAGTTTTGAGCGGGTAATGCACTGGAGAGATTTGGAAACAAGGATGAAAATATTCTTCCTGTAACTATCCTGTCTAGTCCTGTGAGAATTTTACAGGTTTCTATAAGATACCATCTCTCATTCTTCTGAGCTCCAATGAATATAGTGCTAGCCGATTCGTCTCTCTTCATACTGATGGCAGGACAGATGTTTGGATGACAGGATTGATATATGAAGAAAGACTGGAATAAAACAGAATTAAAAGCCAGAGCCGAGCTGAAAAGCAGCATGTCCTGCCATTGAAACCAATGAGTTCCAAGTCCATGTGGGTAGATGAAAGGATGATTGAAAGGAGCGATTTAACTAGCCATGGCTAATTAATGTACTCTCACCAGAACTAGCAACCAATAAAGGATGGCACCACAGAGACACAGGCTGAAGGAGAAGGAAAGGATGCACAGAACGTTGAAGCTGGTACAAAAAAACGGCTTTGATATGTCAGGGCTTGGTGGGTAGGTCCAAGCAGTCAGTGGTGTGAATTTTCCCATGGTGGCTTTGGGATCACGGCAATGTTAGTAAAGCTGGCTTTCCTTTGTCATTTTTGAACTGATGGACTTACTAGATCATTTCATAGGGCAGTTAAGAGTCAATTACATTGCCATTGATCTTGAGTCACGGGCAAGGACAGCAAACTTCCCATCCCAAAAAGGTATTAGTGAATCTGACGGGTTTTTACAAGTCACATTTTTATTAATTGAATTGAACCCATGGCTCCAGAACATTAGCTTGGGGCTCTAGCTCATTACATGATTGCCATTGCCACTACACTACAACCTCCCCTTGGGTGTTGCTATTGCACCTGATAGGACCCTCCATGGAGTCTTTGGGAAAAAAAGCCTTTAAACAAGAAGCTACTGCTTCTGCCTTTTTCTAATGTTCCACAGTGACGTGGATATGTGGCTTTCAAGCCTAAAAGCTTTTGTATTTCATTTTACCAGCCCTCCTGTCTACTTGTTGGACTCCAAAAGGCTAGTGAAGTTACAGCCAATGTTTCAGAATAAAAACATTCACTGTTTCTCTCTTCACAGATGCTGAATATTTGCTGGATTTTCTCTTTTTATGTTAAATTTTCTACGTCTGTGCTATGCTACTTTTTATTTGTCTATTGTTGAAGTGTTTTATTCCTTTGTGATGAGCTTATCAATTCTTTATGTTATTGTTAGGTATAACTTCAACAGAGTGTAACCACTGCCAGAGGCTAACACCAGAATTTGTTATTGAAAGTCAAAAAGGAATAATTTCCTTGCCACTTTGTAACCTAACTACAGGTTTAATTAGCTCTTTATTATTTTGCTGTTGAATATTACCATCAGTCATTTGCGGTAAGGTCAAGTTTTGAATGATGGTAAATGCCAGCTTTATTATTGAAATTAAAAGTACATGTGGCATTAAATTTCACAAATTGCTAGCATCTTTTATAGCTGCAAACAGAGCCATCCAGGCTGTTCATCTTTACCACAGGTCTCATGGTAATACTTGACATTGTTCTCATTTCCTTTTAGACAAAATTTCAATTATACATAGCCAAGGTTAGGTCACATCTACAATACAAAAAGCAACCCTGGCCACCACATCTTCGGAGATATTGGTCTTACACTGATGGCAGCATAGATTTATTAGCTCAATAGGGGCCATTTCAGTTTAAATTGCAAGGGGAAATTACTCCAACTCTGTGTTTTTTTCCTAGAATTGAGAACTTGATGGGGAGATTTGATTGAAGGGGTGATTAGCCAACAGTTTTCTGAGATGGGACTTCCAGTTTCTGAGGACAACCTAACATATCCTTGTTGATTATTTTGTGAATACGTAGAAGCAAAGCTCAGGTGACGAATACAGCACATAAACATCCAAACTACTTAGCAACCCCACTCTTTAAACGTTACCTGCCCCACATGTGTCAGAATCTTCAGATTGCATGTTTGACTTATCAGCCATCTCAGAACTGGAGTCAGAACTATGCTCAATTCCAAGAAGAGTCTAAGAAGATTTGAGAAAATTGTGGTCAATGGTCGATGGGTCAGGGGTGACAGTGATTATGGGATAGGCTGGGATGATACACCTAGGACAAAGATTGGGGACCCCAAACTCCCCTTCTGGAGGAAGCAGATCCTTTGCCACCCTCAGGATCTTACCCTGCCCTATGAACCCAGTGACTACAACCCATCAGGATGGTCATATCAATAACCCAATTACTTATGCAACCCTGTTTATTGTGATGCAATTGGCAGAGATAGAAAAATGGATCCCTGTGTTTGAGCCCACAGCTGACCCCAATATCTTTTTTGACAGCGCTCCCAACCACAGGCTTGACAATGTCAAGGAGGTAAAGTTAATGTTAATGTGCCTGAGCACCACAATCCACTCTGCTTTATCCAATCCTCAGATCCTCAGAGTGTGGGAGGAGGGGAGCTACAGGCCATGGAAATGGCAATCCTAGCCACTGTAGGATACAATAGGGAGAGACCCGTGAAGGGACTAAATTAGTGTAGGCAGTGAAAGGGAGAGCACCCAACCGCATTTGCCAGGTGCCAGTGGACACAGTTCACAGGAGTCTTCGGTACATTAGATGGACACTGTAAAACAGGAAAAAATGGACCCAAATGCTTGTCTCACAGGCCACTGAGGCAGTGAGGAAAACCTGTAAAAATTTTGAACCCACAGACAACACCCACACGAAACAATGGGTGATAAGGGGGACTGTTGTAGCTTGAGAGAAAAAGATTAATCAATTAGAGCACCTCAAATCAGGCAGGGGAAAAATGCA
Organism: Stegostoma tigrinum; assembly: GCF_030684315.1. Lineage (NCBI taxonomy): Eukaryota > Metazoa > Chordata > Chondrichthyes > Orectolobiformes > Stegostomatidae > Stegostoma > Stegostoma tigrinum. Next base: position 65,024,597 of record NC_081357.1, on the reverse strand, counting down.
CCCAGTAAAAGCCCCAAGCCTGGGTTTGATGGGAGCAAACGAAACAAGGTGTGTTATTATCAGAGATATCCACCTCCATATACCCATCCTGCAATGAGAGGTAGAATTTAGAATTTAGAATTAGCTTTATTGTCACACGTACTCAAATGATCAGATGGAAGAGTTTAGAAGTTGCCAATTATGGCGCCATCTTCGTTACAAAGGAACCTAAGTACTGATTCTTAAGTACAAATTTCTTGGGAAAAATAAATTAGAAAAATTAGAAATTAGAAAAGAAGTTAGAAAAGATAGGGATCAGCAGCAGAAAGGCCAGAGGCAGTAATTATGGGTGTATGGGTCAGTTTGTTAGAGATTGTAGAGAGTCCCAAAAGCTACCACAGGAAAAAGAATAGAGACCCTAACACTTGCTAAAGGGCCTGGAGAGGTAGGAATCCATCACGCTGCCTTCATATGGGACACAGGGGATCCAGAATACCCTTAACTCACCTTGAAATTTGCACAATACATGCGTACACATTGGAAGATCATCTTTAGTGGTTTCGCAGTGCACTTACAGGAGGGAGGAGAGACAGACCGGATAGAATTCACATTCGGAAATGTGCTGGTGAGTCTCCCCAGTGGCAGAACATATCCTGGTCTTGGCCTTGGGCTTTATGCCAAGGTATGATTTTTTGTTCAACCCAACCAAGCGCTACATTTGACAGATACCCAAGACTGAGAAGGCCCCAGCAAAAAATGCCACAGACACGAATTTAGAAAAAATTTGTGCCATGGAGGAGTTATGCATTAAACTCACAGAGGTCATTATACTTCAGTTTTCTTACTTTAGTGGTAGGCAAATCTTGTTTCAGTGGTAAGAAAATTATTGGAAAGGGCTCTGAGAGATAGGACTTATGATCACTTGCATAGGCACAGTTTGATTCGTGATAGTCAGCATGGATTTGTGAGGGGTAGATCATGCCTCACAAAGATTATTGAATTCTTTGAAGAGGTGACCAAATACATGGATAAAAGTAGAGCAGTGGATGTGGTATACATGGATTTAAGTAAGGCGTTTGATAAGGTTCCCCATGGTAGGCTCATGCAGAAAGTAAGGAGGCATGGGATAGGGGGAAATGTGGCAGATTGGATTCAGAATTGGCTGACCCTTAGAAGGCAAAGGGTGGTAATGGACGGAAAATATTCAACATGGTGCTTAGTTATGACTGGTGTACCACAAGGATTTGTTCTGGGTCCTCTTCTATTTGTGATTTTTGTAAATGATTTGGATATAGGACTGGAAGGGTGGATTAGTAAGTTCATGGATGATACAAAGGAGGGTCGAGTTGTGGATAGTGCGGATAGCTGTTCTAGGTTACAAAAGGACATTGATAGGATGCAGAGCTGGGCTGAAAAGTGGCAGATGGAGTTTAACCCTGGAAAGTGTGAGGAAAGGGCTCTGAGAGATAGGATTTATGATCACGTGGATAGGCACAGTTTGATTCATGATAGTCAGCATGGATTTGTGAGGGGTAGATCATATCTCACAAACATTATGGAAGGACAAATTTGAAAGCAGAATACACTGTTAACAGAAAGATTCTTTGCAATGTGGAGGAGCAGAGGGATCTAGGCGTTCATGTCCATAGTTCTCTGAAAGCTGCCAACCAGGTGAATGGAGTTGTTAAGAAGGCGTATGGTGTGTTAGCTTTCATTAATCGAGGGATTGAGTTCAAGAGCCATGAAGTTATGCTTCAGCTATACAAAACCCTGGTTCAGCTATATCTGGATTATTGTGTCCAGTCCCCGTTGCCTCATTACAGGAAAGATGTGGAAGCATTGGTAGGGTGCAGATGAGACTTACCAGAATGTTGCCTGGAATGGAGGGAAGGTCTTACAAGGAAAGATTGAAAGACCTAGGGCTTTTGTCTTTAGAACAAAGAAGGATGAGAGGTGACTTGATAGAGGTATACAACATTATCAGCAATATAGATAAAGGAGATTGCCAAAGACTTTTTCTATGGGTGAAGGTAGCTATTACGAGGGGGCATAGCTTTAAAGTGAGTGGAGGCAGATATAGGTGAAATGTCAGATGTAGGTTCTTTACTCAGAAAGTGATAGGGGCATGGAATACATTGCCAGAGAGGGTAGCGGAGTCAGCCTCTATTTAAGCCGCTATTAGATAGGTATATGGATGATAGTATAAGGAAGTAGTGGAGGTTAGATAGACCTTAGGATTAGTGTAAAAGTTCGGCACAACATTGTGGGCCGAAGGGTTGTACTGTGCTGTACAGTTCTATTTTCTATGTTCTATGTTCTAGGTGACAGATGGCCTAGCAGCAGGGGCAATTTCCAAAACATTCATCAGCCATAAACTTGACTGCCATCAGATGACCAGTGAAATAATGATTCACAGACCTGACCCAAAACCGCAGAAACAATTCACTTTTCCAGGGGAGGGCAAGGGGATAGTAGCCATGGTCATCAATAGTGTACCGCAACATGGAGTCATACACTCAGTAGCATACACTAATAATTCACCAATATGATCAGTTAAGGAAGCAGGTGGCTCACCATCGATTACAGGGAACTAAATGAAACCGCCCCAATGACAGCACTAACAGCAGCAACCAGCCCTATGTAACCATAATGAGGCAGGTCCCATGGGTAAAATACTTTACTGTACTGGACATTAGTAATGAATTTTGGAATATGTCCCTTCCCTGACACTGCCAATATAAATTCACCTTCACATTACAGAGGCAGCAATGCCCATGAACCTGCTTGCCCCAGAGTTTTCACAATTCTCCATCAATATTTCATCAGGAGCTGGCTATAGGGCCAGAGAGGTTTTCCCAGCCAGACTGCTTGGTGCAGCATGTGGACAAACTCTCCCTGCAGACGGAGACAAGCGCAGAACATCAAACACTGTTAAAGGAACTATTTACTTTCTTTCCCATCTTAGGACTAAACGTTAGCCCCAAAAAAACGCACAGATCACCAAGTCCCAGGTCTCATACTTGGGAAGTGTGGTAGCTCAGGGGGATCATGGAATAAACAGGAAGCACAATGAGACTATCACCCACTTGTCCCTCCCCAGGGCTGTGAGCTCATTATGTCCCTTACTGGGCTAACTGCAATACTGCTGGAACCACATCGATGGACTTGCCACATAAATGTGACAGTCAAGAAGGCACAGCAACACCTCTTCCTCAGGCAGCTCAGGAAACTTGGCCTATCCATAACGCCAACTTCATTTACACGGCTTATTGCCAAGGTTTCGCCACTGAAGCCACCCACATTTCCCATCGTTTTGGAAGTCACGGACGCCACACTGGCAGCTATACTTCTTCAAGAACAACACAATAAACTCAGACAGGTAGGCTGTACCTCCTGGATTCTTTCATCCATAGAGCAGCGCTTCTCTCCATGCCAAAAGCACTTACTAGCCATGTTCTGAGTGATGCACCATTTTGCCAACATTAGAACACCCTAACCGTTCTGACAGAGCACATCGCCATTCAACTTTTGCTGGATGGTAGGATTAAAGACAGTACAGTCAGCCAAAACCACAGAGCACACTGGAGTCTAATGTTACAGGGTCATGACAATCTGGTCAAACATACCAAAGCACCTGCCAATTTGACCTACGGCGGAGACCCCCATAAATGTCAAATAGTGGCTGCAAATGTCACCAAGGGAACATTTGATTGATTTATTGTTGGCACCTGAGATACGGTGAAAAGTGTTTTGCATGCTATGCATACAGATTGTACCATACAAAGTGCATAAGGGTAGCAGAACAAGAGTGCAGAATATAGTTTTACAACCGCAGAGAAGATGCAGGGAACTATGAGTGAGAATAACTGACAATCTGTCATGGACTTGCCATGTAGATGCAACGGCCAATAAGCCAGAACAACGCTTCTTCATCCTTAGGTGGCTCAGAAAATTTGGCATGTCCATGAGGTCCCTCACCAACTTCCACAGATGCACCATTGAAAACATAATGTCCGGGTGCATAATGCCCTGGTGTAGCAACTGCTCTGCTCAGGACCATAAGAAACTAATGAAGGTGGCCTGCACAGCCAAGACCATCACAGAAGCAAGCCTTCCATCCATGGACTCTATTTACATGGCTCGCTGCTGCGGAAAGGCTGCCAACATCATCAAAGACCCATTGAACTCTTAACGATCTCGTGCAACATCTTCTGCCAGCCAGAAGATACAGAAGCTTGAATGCATGCACCAACAAGTTCAGGAACAGCTTCTTCCTGGCCATTATTAGATGATGAATAGGCTCTTTAATTTCAAATACTGCTGATCTTGCTAATGTTGATCTTGGCTACCACATGCCCTGTGCGACATAATTGAATGGCCTCTTAGTTTTTTTTTCACCTTATGATCTGTATGTCCTTGCTTACTATGAACTGCTTGTACTGCTCATAAACAAAGCTTTTCACTGTACTTAGGTGCACATGACAAGAAAAATTGAAATCAAATCAAATCATAATTAACATGTATGGAAAGAACTCCCAGGGGAAGTGGTGGAGGCTGGTACAATTTCAACATTGAAAAGGTATCTGGATGGGTATATGAATGGGAAGGGTTTAGAGGAATTATGTGCCAAATATTGGCAAAAGGGACTATTTTAGGATATCTGGTTGGCATGGATGAGTTGGACCAAGAGTCTGTTTCTGCGCCGTATATATAACTCTATGAGGTCCATTCAAAAGTCTGATAAAGTTGGGAAAGAAGTTGTTCTTGTATCTGTGGGCTATTTGTGGCAAAACAAAATGGAGGAAGACCAAAGGGAACCTGGGAAGTGGAAGAGACACTCCAGTAAGCATATTCTAAGCTGGAGGATGGACACTGAAAGACAGGATGTGGTATATATGTATATATGGAGAACCACAGATAAACCTTAATACAGCTAATGTTGAAGATCCCCAACACAATGAGTGCTCAGACTCATGAGCTAACAGCTCTGTAGTGGCCAGCCATGCTACAAAACTGGCAAAAGAACTGGCAAAGTCTACAGATGGGACCTGTGGTTGGTTGGCTAGCCAAGCTCATTAGTTTGCAGGCATTTCATTACCCTTCTGGGTAACGTCATCAGTGAAACCACCGATGAAGCGCTGTTGTGTTTTCCCACTTGTTATTTAAATTCTGGGGTCCATTGCAGTTAATTACCTAATTTCCAGTTTTCCCTCGCAGTTGTGAATATATATGGTCTCTGTGTTTGTTGATGGCCTTCTTGGTGGAGAACCAGTCCTCTAGGAATTCCTGCGCTTGTTTCTGTTTGGGTTGTCCTAGGATCCTGACGTTGTCCCATATGAACAGATGCTTCTCTTTGTCTGCGTGTATGGACACAAGTGGGTATTGGCCGTATCTATTTGTTGCTAGATGGTGTTCATGTATTCTTATAATGTCAAAGGATACCATGGTCAAAAGATACTACAGCACAGAGGCTACTAATGGACGAAAATACATACTGACAAGTGGAAACAGACCCGACACTGCAACTGGGAAACAAAATCATCCACACACTGAAGAGATTCAAACAGACCGGACAAATTGACAAAACAGACTACCTAAAAATGAAACCCAGAGGGCAAACACCACCCCACCCCCGACTCCAATTCTACAGCCTCCCAAAGGTACACAAACCACTCAGAGACATAGTCTCTCTGCCAGGCACACCAATATACATGCAGGTTAGTCAAGGAATTACAACGAAGACTAAAGCACCTCGTCAACCCACTCAATCCACTCAGCCCAAGAGTTCCTCAAAGACATAAGAATAGATGAGGATGAGACCATGGTATCCTTTGACACTGCAGACTTTATCACATCAATCAATGTACCAATGGCAAAAAAAAACACTAGCCACACTACTGAAGGAACTGGACCCGAATAACACCATCTCCACAGAGAACTTGCTCAAATTATTGAATCTATACTTCATGACACACTTTACCTTTAATGGCCAGACCTACAAACAAATCAATGGGACACCTATGGGGTCACTCATCTCTGGACTAATAGCAGAATCAGTAATGCAGAGACTTGAAAACATGGCCCTTCCACAGATCGAACCTAAACTATGGATCTGATTTGTCGATGACATTTTTGTCATCATCTCACGAACTAAACTAGAAGAAACACACCAACTAATCAACAACATTTTCACCAGCATCAAATTCACCAGAGAAGAAGAAACGAGCAAACAGCTGATGGTAGAACGCAGGGCCAATGAGGTATTTTTGACCAAAGTACACAGAAAGGCCACACATATGTAGGAAGTCCTAAATTTCAACAGTAACTACCCCAACACCCAGAAACAGAGTTGCGTAAAAACACTGTTCAAATGAGCCATAATACACTGCAGCAACCCAGAGCTATGCCAAAATGAAGAAGAATACCTTCACCCAGTATTTAGCGACAACAGATTCCCAAATAGCTGGGTCCAAGGATGCCTGTCACACAACAACAGGAAGACATAGTATACCCCAACACATTTGTCACATTACTATACATTAAAAATGCATCTGAACTGACCACAAGACTCCTACCGCAATTGGGTATCAGAGTGGCACACAAACCTATATCAACCCAACACCAACTGCTAACAGGAACCAAAGACCCTTACCCATTCATAGCAGAACCAACATGCCATGCAAGGACTGCGTCAAATATTATATGGACAATCAGGAAGAAAACTGTCTACAAGAATACATTAACACCAACTTGCAACAAAAAGATACGACCAATACTCACTTGTCTCCATACATAAAGACAAAAAGAACCATCAGTTCACATGGGGCAACATCAGGATCCTAGTACAAGCCAAACAGAAACAAGCACAAGAATTCATCAAGGACTAGTTCTCCACCAAGAAGGCCATCAATAAACACACAGAATTAGACCCTATATACACACTACTGCAAAGAAAAACCCAAAAGGAGGCAATCAACTCCAATGGACCCCAGAGTTTAAATAGCAAACAGAAAAATACAACAATGCTTCATTGGAAGCTACATTGATAAGACCATAAGACCATAAGACATAGGAGTGGAAGTAAGGCCATTCGGCCCATCAAGCCCACTTCGCCATTTAATCATGGCTGATGGGCATTTCAGCTCCACTTCCCTGCACTCTCCCCGTAGCTCTTAATTCCTTACGAGATCATGTTGATGTTGATGATGTTACCCAGAAGGGTAATGAAGTGTCTGCAAACCACTGAACCAGCTCAGCTAGCAAACCAACTACAGCAACCACAACCCAAGCCACAAATCTGCTCCAGAATATTCTACAGATGGGAATTGCAAGATGTAATTATTCAGACTTCATCTCAGAACATGTTCAGATTTGCTTTATCTCTTGGGGTTTGGTTGCTTTACTTCATGATTGTGTAATGATTTGCTGAATGTGCAATTAAAGTGAATCAAAAAGTGAGATGTAACACGATGCGGAGAACAATGCCCTTTTGTAAATGAACCTCAGAGTAGCGGACACCATGAAAGTTGCACGTAATAGAGATATCGCTATTAGTATAGAGATTTAATTGGACAGTACTTCAGCACAATGAAAGCAGGAAAATCTGTAGTATGCCTCACGTGACCCGATCAGTGTCAGCAGCATTCAATATTGCTGGTGATGAATGGAGCATTCTGTGTTTTAAAATACACACTGGGGAGAATTCTGACTCTTATATCCTATTAAAAAAGCTGTACTCTATAGTCCATTTTACACTTCCCAATATCACTTTCATCAGCTTTCTACACAAAAGGTTGAAATAAAACTACTCCAGACATGCATACTGGACTAATTAAGGTTAAAAATATTGACATAACTGGGAAATAACTTGGAATTGAATGTACTATATTGCAGAATTCCTGTGTTCCACATGTAATTCCTTTTATCCATTGAATGAGCCTTGTCAGCTGCGGAAATGATTGAGCAGTTAAATAATATTTATCTGATAGCGAGTTTTGAGAAGATTTGTGCTCAGGTTGAGGTTCTGGATGTGAATTTGCTCGCTGAGCTGGAGAGTTCGTTTTCAGACGTTTCGTCACCATTATATGTAACATCATCAGTGAGCCTCCGATGAAGCGCTGATGTTATGTCCCGATTTCTATTTACCTGTTTAGGTTTCCTTGTGTTGGTGATGTCATTTCCTGTTCTTTTTCCCAGAGGATGGTAGATTGATTTGGAGCCACTGTGTTTGTTGATGGAGTTCCGGTTGGAATGCCATGCTTCTAGGAATTCTTGTGCATGTCTCTGTTTGGCTTGTCCTAGGATGGATGTGTTGTCCCAATCAAAGTGGTGTCCTTCCTCATCTGTATGCAAGGATACTAGTGATAGTGGGTCATGTCTTTTTGTGGCTAGTTGATGTTCATATATCCTGGTGGCTAGCTTTCTGCCTGTTTGTCTAATGTAGTATTTGTCACAGTTCTTGCAAGGTATTTTGTAAATGACGTTGTTTTGCTTGTTGTCCGTATAGGGTCGTTATACAGACAACAAGCAAAGCAAGCATCATTTACAAAATACCTTGCAAGAACTGTGACAAACACTACATTGGACAAACAGGTAGAAAGCTAGCCACCAGGATACATGAGCATCAACTAGCCACAAAATGACATGACCCACTATCACTAGTATCCTTACATACAGATGAGGAAGGACACCACTTTGATTGGGACAACACATCCATCCTAGGACAAGCCAAACAGAGACACGCACGAGAATTCCTAGAAGCATGGCATTCCAACCGAAACTCCATCAACAAACACATTGATTTGGAGCCCATCTACCACCCTCTGAGAAAAAGAACAGGAAATGACATCGCCAATGCAGGAAATGACATCAGCAACCCAAGGAAACCTAAACAGATAAATAGAAAGCGGGACATAACACCAGCGCTTCGCTGGAGGCTCACAGATGATGTTACATAGAATGGCTCACAGATGATGACAAAACGTCTGAAAACAAGCCTTCCAGCTCAGCGAACAAACTCACATCCACAATATTCATCTGAGTTTCAAAGCATTGTTGCTTTCTTGTACTGTACACAACACAATATGGGTTAGAACTATACCCCAACCCAACCCGCGTACTTGAGAAAAACCAACAGGAATAGGTAAGAAGTTTCAGAAATGTAATATGATACCAAAAGGGAACTGTCCAGGAATTACTCCTTTGTGTTCAATGGGTGAAAAATAATCAGTGTATAACTTAAAGTTGCTAGCAAGCTGTACCATTTTTAACAGGACGATTTTCCAATATGCCTGGATTCTGGACCATATTGCCAGTGACATAAAGGTCTCTGAAGCATTCAATTATTAAAGTTTTAAATTATTTAAAGCAACGTCTGTCTTTCATTCAGCTCATTGTCCATAGATGCATCAAGGATTGCTGAACCCTTATGGAAGAGGCTGACATCTTGAGAATGTTTTTCAGTTAGCAGTAACAGCATTGGCGTGCAAGGCCATATATTTTTAAAAACTCTTGAAACTGAGTCTTCCCCAGGCGTAAGAGATTCAACTCATCGTTGTGGCCTATGTCTGGAACTACAATGACCAGACTAAAGCAGGCCATTGTCCACTTTTCAGCACTTTGCATGATATAGATATTTTGTTTTTATCACCAATACCAGCCTTAGTTGAAAAGAAAGGTAGTGGTAATCTTGATTTCAGGGTGACAGAGATCCTCCCTACAGCCAGGATGAATTACGGCATTGTAGAATCCAAGTTAGAGTCCATGTGCAGACTCAATGATCATATGACAGGGACGATAGAGCAGCAAGTCAAACATCCATACATGTTAGTGTTAAGTTGCATTACATTCTGACTAGGTGCATTTTCCATGCTGCATACATTATAATTGTGGTGGATAGAAAGAAATCAATTAATGGAGGAATAACAGCACTAAAGATTCAGTACAAAAAAGAATTGTGAAACATCAGGATACGTGGAGGATAGATGTTTCAGGCCCTGTTACAAAAAAAGTTTAATTGAATGCCTGAACTGCTGCTTTAAGATTTACTTCTGCTCATATCTACTGACAAAACCAGGAACAATATCTTCACCAAAACTGCCACAACAACACAAGGAATAAGAACTGTTGTAGATCATACGACTTCTTGAGTATGCTTTGCCATTCAAAACAATCATGGATAGCCTTGACCTTCAACTTCATATTCTTGCCCATATCCCTTGATACTGAGACCAAAACTCTGTTTTAAATAGTCTTTAAACAAATTCACAGGAACATCAAGCTTGACAACAGGATGAGGCTATGTGACCCTTTGAGCAGACTTCACTATTCAATAAGATCATGGCTGATCTAGCCCAACTCCCCATTTTCCTGTCTATGCCACATAACCTGTAATTTCTTTGTCTATCAAAATCTATATAAAACAGCCTCAAATAAAATCAAAACTCAGCCTCCATTAGTCATCAGTCTGTGGAACAGCTTTCCACAGACTGATGACTCTGAGAGAAAGAAATTCTCTTAATCTCTGCCTTAAAAGGGAGACCTCTTGGACTATGTTAATTTCAGCCTCCCCTGCAAGAAAATATCCTTCAGGTATCAACCTCATCCAGTCCACTTGATATCTTACTTGAGTCACAGTGCCATACAGCATGGAACAGACCCTTTGGTCCACCTGGTCCACACCAATCAAATTCCCCAAACTGATTGCTTGTGTTTGGCCCATTTCCTTCTATTCCTTTCCTCTTTATGTATCAGCCCAAATGTCTTTTAAATGTTGTAACTGTACCTGCATCAATCACTGCTTCAGACAGTTCATTCCACACATGAACCACCTTCTGTGTGAACAGGTTGCCCCTCAGATCCCTTTTAAATCCTTCTCCTCTTGCTTTAAAAATATGCCCTCTGGCTTTGAACTCCCCCACACGAGGGAAAAGACCTTCGCTATTCATCTTATCTATGCCCTTTATGATTTTATAAACCTCTATAAGGTCACTCCTCAATCTCCTATGTTCCAATGCAAAAGGTCCTAGATTATCCAACCTCCCCTTGTAACTCAAACCATCAAGCTCTGGTAACATCCTGGTAAATCTCTGCATCCTGTCCAATTTAATAATACCCCTCCTATATATGTATGTGTATGTTTTGATAGGTCACCTCTTATTCTTGCGAACTCCAATGGATGTGGGCCTATTCCAACTTTCTTCATATGATAATTCAATTATCACAGGAAAAAATCAAAAGAACCTTCTTTGATCTGCTTCTAAAGAGACCATATCTTTTTTCAACTAAGGAGATTAAACCCATCACAGTGCTCCAGATGCGTTCATTAATGGAGCATCCATTAATTTCTGGTGTAGAAAATTCCCAAGAATCACAACCCTTTGAATGAAATTATTTTCACTCACCTCAGCTCCTCATTCAAGTATTGTGCCTTTGAGTCTTACATTCAGCTAATGGGGCATGGCCAGTTTAGTGATGGGACTTACCTCCAATGTAACATTTTAAACCAGTGAAAAAGACTTCAGAATCTCAGTTAATTTATAAACATAATATGTGTTTCAAGTTCTGCCTCATTTTTTTCATACCAACTTATAGCCTACACCCACCTATATGTTTCCTCATACCTACCATGCTGACCTATGCACTTCCACCAGTGGTCGCATCTCACCCTCCATGTCAATCCATGTTCCTGTACCTATCACCTTTGCCCACTATATAATTAAATCCCTTTTACAAAATCTGCGAGCCCTCATATCCTCTATGTCAACATATGCCACATTACTCACCCCAAGGCCCTTTATAGCCCAGTGCCAACCTGATACCAACTCAAGTCAATAATTCCCCTCCACCACTATTCCTAACCAACTTACTTAGTATCTGCTATGGATAGACTCAGTCCCAAATGCAGAGATGAGATAGAGCTCCAAAAAATAAAGTTCTAGGAGTGTATTTAGATTGCACTATATTCTTAATAAAAATAAAACCATTTTACTATGTTTACATTCCTTCAACCACATAATGCACTGTCAGAATACTCATTTAATTCAAGGCAAAGTCACTTATGAAAACAATCACTGAAATCCATTTATAGTTCCATTACAATAAATCTATAACCACTTGATTAGATGGACCAATGAGTCGAGGAAAGGCAGATGGAGCATAAGTTAGGTAAATGTGAGGTGTTATATTTTAGTAGGGACAGGACAGGACTTGTACAATTAATAGTAGGATCTTGGGGTATGTAAGCAAACAAACAGACCTTGGAGTGTAGGTTCATAGTTCCTTGAAAATGAAGTCAAATGTAGACAGGGTAGTGAAGAAGTTGTTTGGTACACTTGCCTTTATTGGTCAATGCATTGAGTACAGGAATTGGGAGGTCATTGGCAGCTGTACAGGATATTGATTGGGTCACTTTGGAATACTGTTTGCATTTCAGGTCTCCCTGCTACAGGAACAATGTTGTGAAACTTAAAAGGGTCCAGAAAAGATTTACAAGAATGTTGCCAGAGTTGCAGGGTTTGCGCGATAAATTGAATAGGCTGAAGCTATTTTCCTTGGACCACTGGAGGCTGAGGGGTGACCTAATAAAGGTTTATAAAATCATGAGGGGAAGAGATGGGGTGAATAGCCAAGGCCTTTTCCTCAGGATCGGGGGGTCTGAAAGTAGAGGGCATAGGTTGAAGATTAGAGCGGAAAGATTTAAAAGGGACCTAAGAAGCAACTTTTTCATGCAGCGGGTTGTGTGTGTATGGAATCAACTATCTGAGGATGTGATGGAGTTTGGTACAATTACATCATTTAAAGGCATCTGGATGAGTGTGTAAGTAAGAACAGTTTAAAAGGATGTGGGCCAAATTCTGGCAAACAGTACTAGATTAACTTAGGAATTCCGGTCAACTTGGCCAGGTTGGACTGAAGGGGCTGGCTCCATGCTGTACAACTCAATGAGCTTATGACTATGATACTTAAACCCATATGTCAAACTGTGAAATTGTAGGCACCTTACAATGATAACAGATAGTTATGAAATCAGTGGCAAACCAATCATGAATAGCCTTGGGCTTATGTCGACAGACAAAGGTTAAATGGCAATCATGTTTTTGTTTTCTGAAATACAACAGATATCTATTTTAGAAGATTCAAAGAGTGGGACTTTTAACTATCTTGACAGCTTGGCAGCACTCTTTAACAGTTCCTCTTGTCAATTGTTTTTGACACTTTTGACAGTTGATTATGATAAGTCTGTTGACAGTTCCAATGAACTTGACAGTTAATGAGTTTATTCATATTTGTACACATGCATGTTTATTTTCAATGATTTCAAAGTGCACCTTCCCTCCACCAAAATGTACCTTAGCTCCCTAAATGTTACATGATCTCTCCCAAAGTTTTCCCTCGATCAGATCCAAAGATGTTCTCTGATTATTCAATGAAATGCACAAATTTCTGATTTGTTTATACCAGGTTTACCCTGTACATTTTGAGTTTCACTCTTCTGAGCTGCCAAAATCTAACTTGAATGGATGATTTAATTAGCAGCTGCATCTGTAAACTGGACATGCGTAAGTTCTGAAAGTCTTCATAGTTGTCTCCATTAAAACAGGAATTGCAATGTTCAGGGACAGAACTTGCAATTTTTAGGCTTATCTGCCAGTTTCACTCCATCTGAAGGGCTTGTTTCCAACTTTCCTTTCATCCTGCTTGTAAATCTGCTTTGGTCTCTAGGTTCTTCAATTGGGGATGTGGCATTTATGCCAGCTAGGTTGATTGTGACTCAAACCAGGTACAAAACAAAAATGTGCCATTTTCAAATGTGGTACTTTGGAATTTGGTTTGGTTGTCTTATGCTGGTTAACTTTTCTATTGAATCACAGTCTTATCAATCATCTCAATGCTTTGTATCATGCAATTACTCAGAAATGTGAACAATAAACTTTTACTTAAACTATTTTTTGTCGATTTATGATTTAAATACAAAGTATTTGCAAACAGGTGCAACATGGTCCTACTTGTGTCTTGAAACAGTGAAACAGTTTTGAGGAATCAGGCGGTGCATTATTTGCTGCAGAACTGACAGCAGGGTTTACTAGATACCTATCATCCCACCGACATCCACATCCAGAAGATCATCAGCCACCATTTCTGCCACCTCCAGCAAGATGCCACCACCAGACACATATTCCCCTCCCCTCCCTTGTCCGCCTTCCGCAGGGACCGTCCCCTCCAGGGCTACCTGTTGCCTGCCACTTTAACTCACCACCCTGCTACCTGGCCAACATCTCTGTCTCTGGCTTGCTGCAGTGTTCCAGTGAAGCTCAATGCAAGCTGGAGGAACAACACCTCATTTTCCGCTTGGGGTCCCTACAGCCCTCTGGACTCAATATTGAGTTCAATAATTTTAGGGCCTAAACGCTCCCATGTTCCAGCCCCCACCCCACACACCAGGGTTTGTTACCACATAGCCTGCTTTTACACACTACTTGTTATTGATCTTTAATAGTCCCCATTAACAACTATTGACCGCCCCCACCTCATCGTTATCAACTCTTTGTCTGTCCAAATGCTCTCTCTCTCTCTCTTGTCCTCTATCCTATCATTTACTCCCTACCCCATCTCGGTCCCTTTTTTTCTGGATATTAACTGATGTTTTCTCAGCCACCATCAGTTCTCAGGAAGGGTCACCGGACCCAAAATGTTAACTCTGTTTTCTCCTTCACAGATGCTGCCCGAACTGCTGAGCTTTTCCATCACCTTTGTTTTTGACTTTTTTTTAACCAGATGCCTATTGAGTACGTTCTATGGCTCTCTCGAATGGAATGGTACCTCTCTGCTGCTAGGGTCGGGGATGTCTCAGAGCGTCTGCAAGACACTCTGAACGAGGAGGGTGAACAGCCAATAGTCATGGTACCAACAAAATGAGTTAAAAAAGATACAAGGTCCTGCAGTAGAAACTTAGACAGTTAGGTAACATAGGAGGAAGATTACTAAGGTTGTAGTCTGCAGATTACTTCAAGAATCACGCAAACCTGAGAATAGGAATGAGAAGATAGGTCAGATGAGCAGGTGGCTAAAGGGATGGTGCAGGAGGGAGGGCTTTAGATTTTTGGATCCTCTGGGACAGCTTCTGGAATAGGTAGAACCTATACAAGCTGGAAGGGTTGAACCTGAACCGGAATGGATCCAATATCCTTGCTGGGTGGTTTGCTTGTGCTGGTGGGGAAGATTTAAACTCATCTGGCAGGGAGTGATGGGGCATAAAGTAGATTAAAATGGGGAGCAAGGTCAAATGAGGTGTAAAAGGAATGCTAGAACAGTCGAGTAGGTGGAGAAAACATGGCAAGATAAAGCATATGGGAGGTCTAGAAAGCTAAAGTGTATTTTTTAATCATTCATCTTGTGGGATGTGGGCATCACTGGCTGGTCAGCATTTATTGCACGTCACTCATTGCCCTTGAGAGGGCGGTTGTGAGCTGCCTTTTTGAATCACTGCAGTCCATCTGTTGTGGTTTAACCCATAATGTTGTTTGGGAGGGAATTCCAGGATTTGGACTCAGCAACATTAAAGAAATGGTAATGTATTTCCAAGTCAGGATGGTGAGTGGCTTGGAGGGGTACTTGGAGGTGGTGGTGTTCCCATATGTCTGCTGCCCTTGTCCTTCTAGATGGAAGTGGTTGTGCGTTTGGAAGGTGCTGTCTGAGGATCTTTGGTGAATGTCTGCAGTGCTTCTTGTAGATAGTACACACTGCTGCTACTGAACATCAGTGGTGGAGGGAGTGAATGCTTATGGGTATACTGCCAATCAAGTGGGTTGCTTTGTCCCGGATATTGTCAAGATTCTTAAGTGTCGTTGGGGCTGCACTCATCCAGGCAAATTGAGAGCATTACATTACACTCCTGACTTGTGCCTTGTAGACAGTGGACAGGCTTTGAGGAGGTGAGTTACGCGCCACAGTATTCCCAGCTTCTGGCCTGCTGTTGCAGCCACTGCATTTATGTGGTGAGTCCAGTTTAGTTTCTGATCAATGATATCTCCCAGGATATTGATAGTCGGAGATTCAGTGATGGTAACACCATTGAATATCAAAGGGCAGTGGTTAGATTGTCTCTTATTGGTGATGGTCAGAACCTGGCATTTGTGTGGCACGAATGTCACTTGCCACTTGTCAGCCCAAGCCTGGATATTGTCCAGATCTTGTTGCATGTGAACATGGACTGCTTCAGTATCTGAGGAGTCACGAATGGCGCTGAACATTGTGCAATCATTGGTGATCATCCAAACTTCTGACCTTATGATGGAGGGAAGTTCATTGACAAAGCAGTTGAAGATGTTGGGCCTAGGACACTACCCTGAAGAACTCCTGCAGAGATGTCCTGGAGCTAAAATGATTGACCTCCAACATCCACGATCATCTTCCTATGCATCAGGCACGATTCTAACCACCAGAGAGTTTTCCCTGAAACCCATTAATTCCAGTTTTGCTGAGGCTCCTTGATACCACATTCATTCAAATGCAGCCTTGATGTCAATGGCTATCATCCTCCCCTCACCTCTGGAATTCAGTACTTTTCTCCATGTTTGAACCGAGGCTGTAATGAGGCCAGGAGCTGAGTGGCCCTGGCGGAACCCAAACTGGGTGTCACTGAACAGGTTATTGCTGAGCAGGTGCTGCTTAATAGCTCTGTTGATTACAACTTCCACCACTTTACTGATGATCGACAGTAGGCTGATGGGGCGGTAATTGGCTGGGTCAGCTTGGGGACCGCTTTGCAAAACATCTATACTCTGTTTGCGATCAACAACTCCACCTCCCAGTCGCGAACCATTTTAACTCCCCCTCCCATTCTTTAGATGACATCCCCATCCTGGGCCTCCTGCAGTGCCACAATGATGCCACCCGAAGGTTGCAGGAACAGCAACTCATATTCCGCCTGGGAACCCTGCAGCCTAATGGTATCAATGTGGACTTCACAAGCTTCAAAATTTGCCCTCCCACTACTGCCTCCCAAAACCAGCCCACCTCACCCCGCCTCCCTAACCTGATCTTCCTCTCACCTATCCCCGCCTCCCACCTCAAGCCACACCTCCATTTCCTACCTACTAACCTCATCCCGCCCCTTTGACCTGTCTGTCCTCCCTGGATTGACCTATCTCCTCCCTACCTCCCCACCTAAACTCACCTCTACAGGCTCCATTCCCACCCCTTTAACTTGTCTGTCTCCTCTCCACCTATCTTCTCCTCTATCCATCTTCAATCCGCATCTCCCTCTCTCCCTATTTATTTCGGAACCCTCTCCCCTCCCTGTTTTTTGATGAAGGGTCTAGGCCTGAAATGTCAGCTTTTGTGCTCTTAAGATGCTGCTTGGCCTGCTGTGTTCATCCAGCTCCACACTTTGATATCTCAGATTTGTCATGCTTTTTATGTAAAGGAAATACTCGGGCAATTTTCCACATTGTCATGTAGATGCCAATGTTGTAGCCGTACTGGAACAGCTTGGCTAGGGGAGTGACAAGTTCTGGAGCATAAGTCTTCAGTACCATTGTCAGAATGTATTGTTAGGGCCCATAGCTTTTGCAGTATCCAGTGCCTCCAACTTCCTTGATATCACATGAAGTGAATCAAATTGTCCGAAGAGTGGTATCGGTAATGCTGGGAACCATTGGGGCCAAAATGGATCAAATGAAAGCTTCAGCCTTAGCTTTTGTACTGATGTGCTGGGCTCTTCCATCATTGAGGATGGGGATATTTGTGGAGCCTCCTCCCCAGTGAGTTGTTTAATTGTCCACCACCATTCACGACTGGATGTGGCAGAACTACAGAGCTTCGATCGGATTTGTTGATTGTGGGATCACTTGCTGCTTGTGCTGTTTGGCACACAAGTATTCCTGTTTGGTGACTTCACCAGGTTGATACTTCATCTTCAGGTTTGCCTGATGCTGCTCCTGGCATGCCCTCCTGCATTCACTATTGTGCCAGGGTTGATCATTCAGCATGGTGATAGTGCCACACAACACGATGGAGATTATTTTCAATGTGAAAGCAGGACTTCATCTCCACGAGGGCTGTTCGATGGCCACTCTTACCAATACTGCCATGGACAGATGCATCTGCAGCTAGCAGATTATTAAGGATGATGTCATGCATGTTTTTCCCTTTCTTTGGTTTCCTCGCCAAGCTTTGTCCTTTAGGACCTGACCAGCTCAATCAGTAGTACTGCTGCCAAGTCACTCTTGGTGGTGGGCATTGAAATTCCCACCCAGGAGTAAATTTTGTGCCCTTGCCATCCTCCGTGCTTCCTCTAAGTGTTGTTCAACTTGGAGGAATACTGATTCATTAGCTGATGGAGGATGGCACGTTGTAATCAGCAGGAGGTTTCCTTGCCCATGTTTAACCTGAAGCAATAAGACTTCATGGGGTCCAGAGTCAATGTTGAGAAATCCCAGAGCAATACCCTCTCGACTGTATACTACTGTGTCGCCACCTCTGTTGGGTCTGTCCTGCCGATGGTATGATTCCATGATCATTACTATGTCAGGCTGTTGCTTAACTAATCTGTGAGACAGCTGTCCCAATTTTGGCACTAGCCCCAGACATTAGTAAAGAGGACTTTACAGGGTGAACAGGGCTGTTTCTACCATTCAGAGATAGTAGGAGCTGCCGATGTTGGAGAATCTGAGAGAACAAGGTGTGGAAAGAGGGACACAGCAGGCCAAACAGCATCAGAGGAGCAGGAAAGCTGACGTTTCGGGTCTGGACCCTTCTTCCGACCCATTGTCTTTTCTGGTGCCTAAGTCAATACCAGGTGCTCCATCTGGTTTCATTTCTTCGGGACTCTGAAGCAAATGGTACAACTAAATGGCTTGCTAGGCCATTTCAGGGGGCATTTGAGAGTCAACAACTTAGCTGTGAGACTAGAGTCATATGCAGGCAAGATCAGGTGAGGATGGTAGATTTCCTTCCCTGAAGGATATTAGTAAACAGATGGGGTTTTCCAACAATCAACAATGATTTCATGGTCATCAGCAAGTTCTCAGTTCCAGATCTTCTTTTAATTGAATTCAAATTCCACCATCTGACATGTTGGGATTTGAACCTGGGTCCCCAGAACATTATCTGGGTCTCTCGATTAATAGTCCATCAATAATACCACGAAGCCATTACCTTCCCAACTCTACTTTAATACAAGGAGATTGGCTGGTCGGGCAGATGAACTTAGAGCACTGAACAAAATGTGAGAATGTGATATTGTTGCAGTCACTGAGACATGGTTGAAGGAAGGACAGGGCTGGCTGCTCAACGTTCCAGGGTATAGAAGTGTTAGATGCAATAATGGTGAAGTAAGAGGGGTAGAACTTTGTATTATTGGCAAAGGAAACCATCTCAGCAGCAATGATGGAAGATGTCCTAATGGGTCTTCAAAGAAGGCCATTGCGTGAAGCTCAGAAATAGAAAAGAGGTTATTATCTTGCTGGGATTATACTACAGGCCTCCCAACAGTCAGAGGGAGACAGAGCAGGCAGGTCACAGAAAGGTGTGAGAGAAACAGTGTTATAATTTTAGAGGATTTCAACCTTGCTAACATTACCTGGGATCATGCTAGTGTGAAAGCATTAACTAGGATGGAATTATTATGTGCATCCAGGACAGCTTTTTTGCACCAGTATGTAGATAGTCCCTCTAGACATGGGGCAGTGCCAGACCAAATTCTAGAAAATTAAGCTGGACAAATGGTTGAATTTTTAGTGGGTGATATTTTGGGTATAATCACCATAACTGTAAGTTTCAAAGTCATTATGGAATGGGATAAAGACAGTGCACAAGTTAAGTGCCTAAATTACGGCAAGGCCGGTATCAATATTATTTGATGGGACCTGGCAAACATCGGCTGGGTGCAGCTACTTGCAGGTAAGCCTATATTTGAAAATGGGATACTTTTAGAACTAGCCTAGCAAGAATTAAGGGCAAAGATACTAGGTCCAGAGAACCCTGGATGTCAAGGGATATTAAGAATTTGATAAATGAATAGAAGAAAGTGTATGTCAGGTACAATGCATTAAAAACCGGGGGAGGCCCTTCAAAAGTATCAAGACTATTGTAGGTTGCTTTAAAAGAAAATTAAGAAGTCAAAGAGGGGCAGTGAAATCTCTTTAGCAAATGGGATCAAAGAAAATCCCAGGCTTTTTATAGAAGTATGTTATGAATAAGAAAGAAAAGGATGGGACGTATTAGAGACTAAAGGTGCAACCTGTGCTTGGAGCGAATGGACACGGGTGAGACCTTAAATAAATATTTCTTACCTGTATTCACAGAGGAGAAAGCCAATATAGCTATGGATTTTTGTTGGGTAGTGAAATTCTGGAACATTTTAAGGGGAGATAGTAGATGTTTTGGTGACATACAGCTGCATAAATCCCCAGCATGGTGAGATTATTCCAACCTGCTATGCTAGTTAAGGGAGGAGATTACTGGAGCTCTAGCAGATACATTTAATGCTTCACTGGTGAAACTTAAAGTGCCAGTCGACTCGAAGATATTTAATGGGGTTCCTTGGTTCAAGAAGGGCAGCAGGGATAAGCCCAGCAATTACAGACCAGTTAGTCTGATGTCAGTGGTGGGGAAATTATTGGAAACAATTTTGAAGCACAGATTTATTCAAAACTTGGAAAGGCAGAGATTGATCAGAGATAGTCAGCATGGATTTGTTAGAGGGAGATACTGTCAAAATAACTTGACTTCTTGAAAAGATAACTAAATATATTGATGAGGTTAGTGCAGTTGATGTGGTTTTCATCGACTTCGTTGAGGCCTTTGACAAGGCCCCAAGCGGTGAGAGTTCATGGGATCAAAGGCAAATTGCAAACTGTATCCAAAATTGGTTTACAAAAATGAAGCAAAGGGTGATGTTAGACGATTGTTTTGATAATTGGAAGCCTGAGAACAGTGATGTGCCACAGGACTTGGTATTGGGGTCCTTGCTGTTTCTAATGCACATTAATGACATGGATGTGAAGTAGATGGTATAAATAGTAAGTTTGCAGATGAGTCACAAATTGGTGTGTTGTTGATACTGAGGAGGATGGTCTCAGGCTCCAGTCTGATATTGATTGGCAGAGCAATGGCAGATGGAGTTTAATCCTGATAAGTGAGAGGTGATGCATTTTGGAAGATCTAATAAGAGAAGGATATACACAATGCATGTTGGGTTACTAGGGAGTACTGAGGAACAAAGGAACCTTGATATACAAGTCCATAGATCCTTGATGGTATCAGCACAGGCTGACTGGGTGGTGAATGAGGCATATAGGATTCTTGTCTTCATTAGCAGGGTGTTGAATAAAGGAGGAACAAAGTTTTGTTACAACTTCATAAAACATTAGTTAGGCCGCAGATGGAACAATGTGTGCAGTTCTGGTCGTCACACACTATCATAAGGATATGATTACATTGAAGAAGGTGCAGAGGAGATTCACCAGGGTATTAACAGCACTAAAACAGAAATTGCTGGAAAAGTTCAGCAGGTCTGGCATCATCTGTGGACAAAAATCAGAGTTAAAATTTTGAGTTGAGTGACCCTTCCTCAGAACTTCCACCAGGATATTGCTGGGATGAAAAGGCTCAGTTATGAGAAGAGACGGGATTGCCTGGGTTTGTTTTCCTTGAAGCAGAGGCGGGTGAAGGAGGCATTTGTTTGAGGTATATATAATTATGGGAAGCATAGACAGAGAGAATCTCTGCCCCACGACAGGTCTGTGTCAGGCCAGAGAGCCTAAATTTAAGGTAAGGAGCAAGTGGTAGAGACAGCATCTGCAGAAAAATTGTTTCACTCAGCGGGTGGTAGGAAATATGGAATGTGCTGCCTGAAAGGGGGGAAGGAGCAAGTACTCTTGCAACATTTAAGAAGCATCTAGATGTGTACTTAAAATGCCAGGGCGTAGTAGGACCAAGCGTAAGTAAATGGTAGTTTGTTGGTCAGCATAGTCATGATGGGATTAAGGGCCTGTTTCAGTGCAGTATAACTCTATGACTAAGTGTCTTACTGTGTATTGTGAATATTAGATCTAAAAGAGCTCATGGAATCAGAACTTAGCATAATGTGAGATGGGTTTGCATCAGAAGCTTTTATAGATTTATTCATGGCCAAAGGGAAGCCAGTTCTAATACAAAAAGCTGAAGCCTGTTCTGTATCCAACAGGCAGAATTAAAGGGCTGATAAAATAAAGCCTTATGATACTGACTTTAAATGACTACTGTTTGGATATGAGCAGGTTGAACATAGGTATTTGTCATTATACATCAGTCCATCAAAATGAAATCAATGTGGCAACTAAGGAGAAATGAAGAGCAAGTTGCCCCACATATGGAAATGGGAAGTATTTACGTTGCTGATAAGTGCAATTTTGTGGTATTTATTCAGGCCGCCACAGTGCATATTCAAACTCATTGAAAATCTTCACACATATCCTTATTGTCTGCAACTGATACAAAGCAAAAAAAAGTGACAAGCAACAAAAGAAAGTAAATTGGAAATAAAAAGTCAAAATCATAATATGATAGGGTATATTTTATTTGTGTTTCACAAGGGTGTAAAACAAATTGCTGAGGCATCTCACGTGAAAAGAAAGGACAGGAAGAAATTATCCCCCAAAATAAAGCGCATCCTTTGTTTTTATTTGGAAAAATTCTCCTGCCGTCATTCCGCTAAACCCTGCATTATTTTGTCAATTTTTCATACTTGCCATTTGAAACCTACTGTCACTTTGGCTCTTCTCATGGGCACGATTTTATCCCAAGTGGAAAGGTGATATTGGCAGAAACAGAAATGGTGGAGGACACACTCTCACCAAATCTGTGATCTGGCTGTGATTACGTGCAAGTTGGCTAATTCGTAGCTGACCAGTGGAACTATCGGCAAATTGTAGGGCTAGGACAGGTTTTCAGGCTGCAATGGGTTGGGCACATAGCAGGGAGCAGCTGCCATTGTGTGGGTTAAAGGGCAGCTGGCAACATGCACTAAGCCAATACAGGGACTGCTTAGGATAGCAGGCCGAAATGCAGGGAAAGGCATTAAAATTTTCAGCAGAGAGAGGTGATACAGCTATCTTTGACAATTTCAGTCTTGCTGAGGTGCTACCTATTATTGTCCTCTGTGTATCCAGATCTTCACCCACCCATACTGATTGGGGAAAGGCAAGATAAAGAGTGGCAGACGCCCCATCACAGATGGTGCCACACTTGGAGGATGGCTGCATGCATGGTCCCTTACAATCTGTAATCAAACAGCAGGGGCTTCTCCTTGGGTTGGGAAGAGGAGAATATGATGATTGTAACAAGGCCAGCCAGGTTGACATCGTAGAGTATGAGTTCCATGATTAGGCATGTTAATCTGGTCCAATCAGGGAGCCCTGGCTGATAGATTAAAAAACAAGAGTGTCAGACGTTAAATGGTCACCTGTTCTAGTGGAGGTCAATACTGTCACAGCTGTTTCAGTGATCTTGGAATCAGTCTTTAACAAGATTCACTCAGGCTCCAACCCTTGAGTTTACACAAGCCCTCGGCTAGACTGAGAATCTATACCGGTTTCTTATGAGAAACAGCTCGTTCAGTTACCATTGATTGTGATAAAAGATTCAGGCCCAAGTTTTATGGGACAAAATTGTTTTCGAAAAATTCACCTAGATTGGCTCAACATTTTTCGATTAGAAAAAGGCTGCCTGAGAAAAGTCCTAATTAAATACCCAGAGGTTTTTCGGGAAGATCTAGGAACAAGCAAAAAGCCAAGGCCATCTTTCATGTTGACCAGGAGGCAATTCTATGATGCTGCATGGTCCACCCACTGCCACTTGCCTTATAGACCAACATAGAGACAAAAATCAGGAGGCTGGAAAGTGAAGGAATCATCAAACCAGTCCAGTCTGCCGAATGGGCAGCATGGTTGCACCGTTTATGAAGACAAACAAGTCAATTGACCTTTGTTGGGATTTTAAACAAATGGTAAACTGCTTTTCACAGCTGGATAAATATCCAATCCCTCGCATAGAGAATTTATATGCAAAGCTGGCAGACTGGCTGTCCTTCACAAAGCTGGACATGAGCCATGCGTACTTGCTATTATGATTTGATGAGGAGTCCCCAAAATATGCTACAATTAATACCCATAATGGTTTGTACCAGTATAACAGTCTACCATGTGGGCTGTTGTCAGCTTGTGCGACTTTTGAGTAGATGATGGAGAACATTTTACAAGGTCTATCCCAGTCGCCATCTATGCAGAAGATATGCTAATAACAGGGGAAATCAGTAATGAGAACTTAAAGACTTTGGATACAGTCCTTCGATGTTTTTTTCCCAGGTGGCCGTATACCTCAGAAGGGAAATGTGTGTTCCTGACACCCAGGTAAAATGTGTGACCTACAGAGTCGACAAGACTGGGTCGTTGGAAGGTAAAGCAAGGGCTATCAAAGGTGCCCCAGCTCCCACTAATATACTAGACCTTACTTGGTGAATAATTACAGAAAGTTCAAATATGACCTGGCCTCCATCTGGCACTTTTGCATCAACTCTTAAGAAAAGGATCAGCCTTGAAAATGGTCATGTACCCAAACCATAGCTTTGAGGGAAACGAAGAAACATCTATTATCATCTAAGGTGTTGGAGCACAATGATTCCAAGAAAGATCTGGTATTGACATGTGACACCTCCCCGTATGGCATTGAGGTGGTATTAGCTCACAGGTGGCCCAGCTTGCAGTTAGCCCTCATGTTGTACAGTGTTGTCATCATTGAGTTCCTCAACTGAGGAGGCTTGTAATTTAATGATGACCTCATCTGTCAGCTCCATGACTCTATGTTGTGCAGTATACAGCAAACAACAACAAATGGAGGCTTGGGTGAACGTACATTGAAAGGAATCAACAGCATTGTCTAGGCATTGAAATCTCATTTGCAAATGTGCAATGATCCTCTCAATATTCACCCTATTGAAGCATGACTCACATCATGTCATTGATCATTCTCAGAACATGGATACCTGCATAGTGTCAAGAGCCACCTCTTTAATTGGTGACTTTTGTTGCCAAGGGTACAGCTATCTCACTGTGCTCATGGCATGTGATACCTGGCAATCCATAAAGATAGAAACTTAGAAAATAGGAGCTGGATTGGGCAGTTGAGCATTTGAACTTCCGCCATCATTCAATATGAAGTTGGTTGATCATTCTCCTCAGTACCCTGATCCCACTTTTGTCCCATAACCTTTGAGCTCTTTAACCCTAAGACATATATAGATCTCATTCTTGAAAACGTTCAATGTTTTGGCCTCAACTGCTTTCTGTGGCAGCGAATTTGACAGGATCACCACTTTCTGCATGAAGAAATTTCTTCTCAATCCCAGTCTGAAATAGCCAAACTCACATCCTTAACTGTGACCTCTAGTCCTGACTTTGCCAGTAATCAGGTACATGCTTCCCACATTTACATGTCTAATCTTGTTATAACAGTATAGATTGCTATGACACTCCCTTCTCATTCTTCTAAATTTTTCTGAATATAGTTTTATCTGATCCAGTCTCTCTTCATACATCGGTCCTGCCAATGCAAGAATCAGTGTGGTAAACTTTTGTTACACTCCCCGTATAGCCAAAGCATCCTTTCTCAGATTAGGAGAGCAAAACAATGCACAACACTCAAGATGTTGTCTCACCAAAGTCCTGTACAATTGCAGCAAAACATTTTCCTGTATTCAAATTCTCTCGCTATAGAGCCAACATATGTTTTGTCTTCTTCACCACCTGCTTTGCTGGCACGTGTACTTTCAGTGACTGGTATATAAGGACTCCCAGGTCTCATTGCATCTCCCCCTTTCCCAATCTATCACCATTCAGATACAGACTGCCTTATTCTTTTTGCTACCAAAATGGATAACCTCACATTTAACCACATTATATTTCATTTGCCATGCAACTGCTCGCCCATTCAACTTGTCCAAATCACACTGAAGCATCTTCACACCCTCTTCACAGGCCACCCTCCCACCCAGCTTTCTGCCAACTTGATGATACTATATTTAGCTCCCTCATCTAAATCATTAATATATTGCGAATAGCTGGTGTCCAATCACTGATTCCTGTGATACTCCACTGGTCACTGGGATATGGACTATCAGGCCTTGGGGATCTGTCAGCTGTTAATCCCGTCAATTTTCCCATGGGTTGCAGACAGTACTGGGATGTTATTTGTATCTTTCTTTACAAAGGTAGAACCAAAAAATGTATTTAAATGGTCCGCCATTTGTTGTTCCACATTATAAATTCCCCCATTTCTGACTGTAAGAGATCTACATTTGTCTTCTCTAATGCTCTTCTCTTCACATACCTTATAGAAACTTTTACAATCAGTTTGTATGTCCCCTGTAAGTTTACTCATGTACTCTATTTTTCCCCTCTTAATCAATCCGATTGTCCTCCTTTGATGAAATCTAAACTGCTCCAAATTCTGCCATTGACAATCTACTGTGATCCCTTTAAGCAATGCTTCCCAATTTATCATAGCTAGCTTGTGCCACATAGCAACATAATTTCTGGCATTTAGGACCTGTAGTCTCAGAATCAACAATGACACTTTCCATCATAATAAAGAATTCTACCGTATTGTGGTTACTCTTCCAGAAGGGAACTTGCACAGTTAGATTCTCAATTGTTCCTTTCTCATCACACAATACCCAATTTAGAGTGGTCTGTCCTCTAGTTGGTTCCAGAACTTATTGATCCAAAAAATCATCTCAGACATACTTCAGCAATTCTTCAATTGTATTCTTACTGATTTATTTTGCCAAATCTATATGCAGATCAAAATTAACCATAATTACAGTTGCACTTTTATTGCATACATCTCTAATTACCTTTTTAATTCCTTCCCCAACTTACCACATTATTATAGCTTGGGGGTCAAGATACAACACCCACTATCATTTTCTTCCCACTGGTGTTTCTAAGCTTTACATGTATAGGTTCCACTTCACCAGAGCTAGAATTGTTTATCACTGTTGCTTTAATATCCTCCTTAACCAGCTATGCAAATCACCTTCTTTTCCTCTTTACTTGTCCTTCCGAAAAACTGAATAATCCTGGATGTTCAGTTCCTGTAGCCATATCTACCATAATCCCAACTCTATCATACACAATTACAGACACTTGCATGACTAATTTTCGCACTATTGTGTTCACTAAGCACTTTAAGACACAAGGCACTAGGTCTTGTTTGCTTAACAATTTTGTCGTATTCACATTATTTTTCTTGAATTTTCTGCCTTTTCTTATTTCTGATTCCAACTTTTGTTTTTTGCTCCTGTTTCCTCTGTACTGTCTCTCTACATGAGTTTCCAGCCCCCTGCCATTTTAGCTTAAACCCTCCTGACCCTCACTGGTAAATACTCCTTCTCAGAGTCTTCCACCTTCCTGTCTTCAAATGCTCTCTTTCCAATATTAGCTAATGAACTTACAGACTTTCTATAATGTCACTCTTACAATGCCACTCATACACCGAATAATTTCCATTTGTAATGACTAACGTATAAAAGCTCAACATCTTCATAAGGCATATCGATGGGCTATTTGATGGAGGTATTAAAGATTTATTTTAAATATGTTAAAATATCGAACAGAGGACAGTCAAACAATGTTTTCCACCAATAACAAAGTAAATTCTAAACAATGTTATCACACAATGATTCACTTGATTATTATGTAATTTTACAAGTGAAATTAGTTTCACACTGTAAATTGCTCAAGAAGCAATGCCCAACATGAATTTTTTAGAAGTATTTAAATTTCTAACATGAACAATAGAGAAAATGCTGAATCTTTAAACTCAACAGCTGTTTTCATTTCATCCAAAAAATACGGAAAATCTGTACTAGAACCAAATGTTCCCCTGGCAACCAGATTAACATCAGTGAAGAGAAGACTACAGTTAAAAATGTTGTTTATACTTGCAGCCATGACAACTGCAGACCTAATGACTTTTTTTCAGTTCTTTCACATAATGCCTTGAGATTAGCAATGTGCAACATCATCTGTCATAATCTATTATCAATCAATTTCCACTACATTTAGAAAGCGCTAAATTATATTTTTATAATTTAAGATTCTTGTGAAGATTTGTAGCTCGGGTTGTGGATGAGGTTGTTGGCTTGCTTGCTGAACTGGTTGGTTATCATACAGATATTTTGTCACTATGCTAGGTTACATTATCAGTGAGGCATCTGATGAAGCAATGTTGTTGTGCTCTGCTTGGAATTTGTATGATCCGGTCTGTTCAGTTGAGTTGTATCATTACCGGTTCTGTTTTGCATGGATTTGTGTATGGGGTCTAATTCCATTCTAATTCCATTTGTTTATTGATTGTAGGTTGAAAAACAGGCCTCTAGGAATTCCCAACTTGTTGAGGAGTGCAGTCAAACAAATTTGCAGCTGATTTGGCAAAAAAAAGGGATCAATAAAATGGGAAATTACTTTACACAAGTCAAAATAAAGAAAATATAAGGTTGTTGACTTGCTTGCCGAGCTGGCTGATTATCATACAGGGATTCTGTCACAATGAAGAGAACTCTTTGAAGTTCTCTTCCTCAATTAAATTGTTCCTCCATTTTCCCTTTAATGTTCCACATTAAGGGTCTTATCTTCACCCAGTTAAATTTAAGGGACACAGATGTGAAAGGGTATGGAAGAGAATTTATTAAGCCATCCACCACTACATCTGGCTGGATAACACAAAACCTTCCCTCGCCTAGCTCACATCTTTTCTTTTATTCATTCATGGGATGACGGTGTCTCTAGCTAGGTAGTGTTTATTGCCCATGCCTAATTGCCCAGAGGGCAGTTAAGAGTCAACCACATTGCTGTGGGCCTGGAGTCACATGTAGGCCAGACCAGGTAAAGATGGTAATTTCCTTCCTTAAAGGACATTAATGAACCAGATGGGTTTTTCCTGATAATTGACAATGGTCGAGTGCTGAAACTATTCATATTTTCAGGGATTTCCTAAATGCAAAGAGAATCCTGGCATCTTTTCCTCGCTCTAGACTTTGTCATTAAACCCACTCCCATTTACGAGTGCAAGGAACTCATGGACTGATTTGTCACTTAGTCTGAGGCTAGCTGATCACTTGCCTGTGCCACATCCCCCCTTTCCACTAGACCACTTGGCCAAACTTCCTCTACTGTCCCTCACTGACCTAACCCATAGGTCTGAACTCACATCTTTCCACAGCTTCTCTTCTATCTTCCTTATACCTCTTGTCCATGAGACTTATCTCCAATTCCCATAATGCTATTCCCACTGAGATTCCAGGTTACCCAGCAGATCGCACATTAGCTGACATTCATCGTCTTTCAAAAGCATCACATTATTTTTCACATATATGTTGACGACACCTAGCTCTACCTCACTACCATCTCTTAAGACTCCTCCACAGTTACCTAATTTACCAAATTATTCAAACACTTATCTGAAGTTCAATTTTGACATTTCTTCTACTTCGACATTAGGAAAACTGAAGACATGTGCTGGCACAAATTTGGTTCCCTAGCAACTGACTGGATCCCTTTACTTGGCACTAGTTTAAGATTGAGTCAGTCTGTTATGCTTTGGTGCCACAGTCATTCCTGAGATGCACTTCTGACTTTCTACTTGTATCATCAAATTGCCTATCGTTTAAGGTGCTCATCTAACACAAACTTGTTAATGAAGTGATACATGTTTCAGTAACACTGGGGAGTAGTACAACAGAGCATTGAAAAATCCATAAAGTTTTATTGTGTTGCTGGATTCCCCAAAGAACAAATGCTATCAATGGTACCCAGGCATAGAAAAATAGAAACTAGGAACAGGAATGGGCCTTTTGCCCTTTGAGCCTGCTCTGCCATTCAATAGTATCATGTCTGATCCTCCATCTCAATGCTGTCTTCCCACTTTCTCCCTATATACATTGGTGACTTTAAAATTTAAAAATTTAGTATCCCTTTCTTGAATATATTCAGAGACTTCACTTTCACAGCCTTCTGTGGTAGAGAATTGCACAAGTTCACTACCCTTTTAAATGAAGAAATTTTTCCTCATCTCAGTCCTAAATGGTCTACCCAGTATCTTGAGATTGCGTCCTTTAGTTCTCGACTCCCACCCGGTTAAAACATTCTCCTACATCGAGTCTAACCAGCCCTGTTAGAACGTTATAGATTCAATCTGATCCCTTCTCATGCGGGAAGCACAGAGCATATTCATAATTCATAAATTGAGATAGTAAGAACTGCCGATGCTGGAGTTAGAGATAACACAGTGTGAGGCTGGAGGAACACAGCAGGCCAGGCTGCATGAGAGGAGCAAGAAAGTTGATGTTTCAGGACCCTTCTTATGGGAGGGGGGCATTAATTATTGGCATTGGCAGTTCATCCACATACCTTTAAAAAAATAAAAGCAAGTTCTCCCATGATCTATCCTAGGCATTAAACATGGGATACCACGTTATGCACCTTGTCCACCAAATCTTGAGTTCTGCTTATTTTTCTATGTTTGATCACTGATGTCAGGAGCTGAGTGGCCTTGGCAGGACACAAACTGAGCATCAGCAAGCAGGCTATTGCTTGGCAAGTGCCACTTGATAGAACCATCACCAACATCCGCCATCACCTTGGTGACAACTGACAGTAAATTGATCGGGTGCCAATTGGTTGGGTTAGAATTTTGTTCATAGGACATACCCGGGCAATTTTCCTCATTGCCAGGCAGTGATTGAACATGCAAAGTATTCATTAATTTCCTGACAGCAATATCCTTTAACATATGTACATTTTTGCAAATGAATTCTATCTTTTAATGTTTTACATTTACTCTATTTCACCGACCAATTCAGTAAGATTACTAAACGTGCTGTTCTTGAATCAGGAAATTATTTTTACTTTTTGATTAAATATTTGGAAGGATATTATTGTCCACTGCTGCCTCATGGTGGCGAGGATAAAGAACTGGAAGCTTATTTCAGAAATAGATGGAAATTGCACAATTGGCTTCACTGTAAGGAAGACGGGAGCAAGTGGATGGCTGTTCAGTCTGAATGTTTAGGCAAGTACTGAAAACAATGCTTTGGCCTTCATGATGCTGATATAAAGGAGCTTATTTCTGGCATAAGAGTTAATGTTGACAACTTAGACAGCAGAAATATGCAAAAACAGCTACGAACTGGACGGAACAGTCCAGCTGGTTACCATGCACAGCTGTCCCCAACCCATCTAACAATGTTTTAGTCAAGGAGCTGAGCACAGGTAAAGATCAGAAACAGGCTAAGGATGGAACCTGTCACACACAAAGTGTGACCAAATAAGATCAAGATGAAAACTCTGACCGGTTGCAATGATAAACATAAAAATGGGACCAAGTGTGTGCAGTGTCATAAGGATCAGTAAGAGCAGAATCAAGAGAAATGGACAAGACACATAACGTGGTATCCCATGTTGAATGCCTAGGATAGATCAGGGGAGAACTTGCTTTGATTTTTTGAAGGTATGTGAATGAGCTGCCAACGCCGGCAATTAATGCTCCCCTCCCACAATAACCCTTAAAAGGAGTGGCATTTTAGGCCATTTTAAAGAGCCGTTAAGAGCCAACAATTTTGCTGTGGGTCTAGTGTCAAATGTGGCCCAAACCAGATTAGGACAACAGAATTCCTTCCCTAAAGGACACAAGTGAACATGCTTTCTCTTTGTAACTTTTGATCCGCTTACTCATCAAGAACCTACCTATCTCTATCTTAAACTTGTGGACGGCATGGTGGCTCAGTGTTAGCACTGCTACTTCACAGCCACAGGGATCTGGACTCAATTCCACCCTTGAGCAACTGTCTGCGTGGAGTTTGCACATTCTCCCTGTGTCTGTGTGCGTTTCCTCCGGGTGCTCCGTTTCCTCCCACAGTCCAAAAATGTGCAGGTTACATGGACTGGCCATACTAACTTGCCCTTAGTGTTCAGGGATGTGCAGATTAGGGGGGTGGGTCTGGGTAGGGTGCTCTGAGGATCAGTGTGGACTTGTTGGCCTGAAGTTATCTGCTTCCACAATGTAGGGAGTCTATGATTAAGCTCAATGTCTTGGTCTCCACAGTCTTCTGTGTCAATGAGTTCCACAAATTCCTACACACCGGCTGAAGAAATTCCTCCTCATCTCGGTTCTGGAGGCTTATGTCTTTACTCTGAGGCTGTTCATGAGAGAATTGAATATGAATTCTACCAGATGCTGTGTTGGGATTTGAATCCCTACAGAACTATCCTGTGTTTCTAAATTATACTCGAGTAATGTTTCATTATCCCATCATGGGGACCGAATCTTATGTGTTGTTGGTTAAATACAAAGTTGTGTCAGGTTGTTTGGAGAGTTGTTCACCAAAAGACCATTGTGCAGAAGTGCAGCTATTGGACTGGGGTGGATGACGTCAGAAGTCACACGAGTTGTGATTAAGTTGGGGAACATCACAAACTGGCAAGCTTTCAGACAATTTCAAACAGGATCTTCTTTTCACAGAAAACAAAAGGGAACATAAACAAAACAAATCTGGGCTTCTGCCCACCCCCACAATTCAAAACACATTTCTGCATCATTCCCAATGACTATTTCATATTCCATGATGGTCTGCTGCATCCAGCTCTCATCTAATGGAACCTGCTGTTAATGAGATCCTATTTGGCTTGCAGGGCCTGATGCAGCTCAACTGTATTGTGGATGAGGTGAATATTCTCCTCCCAATGTCCCTGTCCTCCTCTTAGGAAGACTCCCACTTTTCCCCAGTTCCCCAGCGTCCAACACATTACCTTGATGCCTTGCTCCAGTTGTTCAGAATCCAGTACACAAGGGTAATGCAGCACATTGACTTCTGCACCAGTCAGAGAGGTGTGCCGTGGTGTCATGAGCCAAGTTGGCAGTGGGTAGCCCTGGTCCTCCAGTAACCAGATTTGTAAAGGACCAGGACTCCCGAGGGCATCAGGTACATGTCAGCAGTCTAGAACATAGGAGTCATGGCAGCTGCCAGGATAATGGGCACACATCTCCAGGAAGTGGCAACAATGTTCACAGACGGCCTGAACTTGATGGAGTGGAACCCCCTCATGTTGACGACTTGTGCAGTATTGTGATATGGTCCTCTCAGTGCCATGTACGTGCAGTTGATAGTAAGCTTCACTTGGAGAACCCAGCTATGTTCCTGCTTTCTACTGCCTGGG
Source organism: Stegostoma tigrinum (assembly GCF_030684315.1). NCBI lineage: Eukaryota > Metazoa > Chordata > Chondrichthyes > Orectolobiformes > Stegostomatidae > Stegostoma > Stegostoma tigrinum. The sequence continues at coordinate 64,991,364 of NC_081357.1, read as the reverse complement.
CAGCAGCGCTGATCTTGTTGGGGTGAACTGAATTAGTGTGACTATGCACAGATGGCATTGTTCAATGTCCTGATGTAGTTGTGGGTACACAACTGAGCGATCCCACACAGGTCACCGGTCCCTCTCTGGAAGGAGCCAATCGTAAAGAAATTCCAGGCAGCTATGACTTCACATTCACTGGAGGTGGAGAGCTTCCCATGCTAGTAGCCCTCAGGTCCTGCTCCACCAGAGATCCATCACTTTGTCACAGTACTTAAGCAAACTGCATTGGCACTGCACTTCACTCATCTCCATGAAATAGAATAATGGCCATAAAAACTGCGGGTCTCCTGTGGACCCTGCAAGACCCTGAGCCAGTGATCTTTCTCTAAGCTGGGCACACCTCATTTTCCCTAAGGGCTTGCTGCTGCTTGTTGGCTTACAATCATTCATTCAGCTTCTTCCTCAGTATCTGCATCAAATTAGTGAGTGCTGCACTAGCTTCAGGAACAGCACACTACAGCAAAATGGAGTGCCAGCTCCACTCCTTTTTAACTTTGTGTAACCTAGGTTTGTGCATGTTTGCTGTTGCCTCTTTATGATGTTTCTCAGGGTTAGCAAGTAATAAAATAACTCGTTCAATTAGCCAGAAAGCCTTCCAATTGGATCCTTATTTATTTTTGGTGAATGAATTAACTTCATTTGATTTGGAGCAAGGCATGGCCCCATGCTCAAACGAATCTGTGTTACAGCCAATTGGGTCGGCCAGTTGATTTGCTCACCTCACCCGATTGTAATACATGAATATATAGAGCAAAACTTTCCCAGCCTCTGAACAACTTGAGCACTAGCAAGTTTTTGGGAAAATATGGAAGATTGGAAAAATAGGATTCTCAACATAGAGAGAAAGAAGACAGATTCTGCAACATGTTTTGAACTGTGAGCCAAGAATCTTACTAATGAGCGGCAAGAGGCTTCTTTGCATATATCTATATCTCATTAGTACTAATCTCACCTCTCTTATATTCAGCTTCCTATTCTCCCACAAGTGAGAGAGAAACTGGATAGCAACAATCCCTGATGTTAAAATTAGTTCAGGTACTACGAGACTGAAGCACGCACATAGCTGCCACCCAATATCTCAGATTTCTCACCATGAGCAGACTGCATTCAAACCACACCGTCCCATCCATGGACATTGTCCTGAAACATGCACCAGCCTCACTACATCCTCATGGCACACCTCTGAATCACTTAGAATACAGGTCAGCCTAAAGGATTCTGTTCACTAGACACCAAACGGTTATCTGAAATGGTTCTGTGGGGCCACTGTTGTATTGGGAATGCTTGTGGGGATTAGAGGCAGAAACCTAGGATGAAAAAGGGATAATTGTTGTAAGAGGGGATAAATTAACACATAAGGGTAGGGGACAATAGAACATGGAAGAAAAAAGGGTACCTCGAGGGCTCTGTGGCTTGTTCTTCATAGATGAAAGAGGTGGAGAAGTGATGTCCACAGGGACACCTCTGTTCAGGGCAGAAACAGTGCAGATGTGCCACTGTAGGACAGAAGACAGAATGAACTCCAAAACAGGAGCAGAGGTTTGACCATGTTAAGAATACATTTGCAGTGGCAATAGTGGGGGAGCAGCACAACGCTTGATAATGAATCTTTCATGGTTGCCAGCATATGGAGCCTTTGGTATCATCACATGAACAATCACAGTGCTTTCCTGCTGATGCAAGGACTCTGTCCAAGTAAGGAGTGTGGAGTTGGATGCCAGGCAGCCATCATCTGTCTTGGCCCTGACTGCTCTGTTGTGGGATGTTTCTTTATTGGAATGAGAGAAAGAATTGAATGAAATGGAAGTTAATAGCACACCATTAGTGCCAGACCAGGTGGGGAACAAGCTGGGGGCAAGATGAGGGTAGGAGGATGAGAGTGAGTGTTGGAGGCTGCTGCATGCAATAATAAGACACTAGACAATCAGCCTTAGTAGGAGTTGGGTACAGAAACAGTGTCAGAATGAGTGAGAGATAGCAATGATGATAAAGGGCACTTACAGTTGAGAAGCACATTGGTCATTAACCTTCTTCCTTCACTTCTAAGGGTTCCTCCGGATTGTGAACTCTCTACTAACCAGGGACCAGGCTTGCAGGGTCTAGTGCCGTGGTCTCCTCTGGAGGACCTAAAGAAAGAGGACAGAGTCCTCTGCATCACCCCTCTACCAGGGCCTAGAGGCCCTTGTCAGCAATTTAGGGTGCCATCTTGCCTCTGCTGGCCATCTTCAGGGCAATTCTTCCAACATTGCAACTGTGATGGGCAACTCCTGACTGATAGCGCGTATCCCGGTGCACAGCTGCAGCTTAAATATTGTGCCTGTACTGGGCATCCCGGGTGCTTCCTGGCAGGGGCACATTGGAGGCATGGTACATATATAATGAGGCAGAGAATTGCATGAAATTACTCTCTAGAGCTCATAGAGAGAATCCCTTCATGAAAATCCCCGAAGTTGACAGCTGAATTTTGATAAAATTCAACCCATAAATTAGTCCCATTACAAGTAAAAGTACAATAGAAACATATGCAAAATTTTAACCTCAAAGGCCATTGGGAAGGTTAGTAACAGGGGTCACATGCCAATGAAATACTGGCTAAGATTATGAATCAGCCAGACTGACCTCATGTACAAATAGCCAGTATAAACAGAATGCACTTCCTAGTGACTTTGACCCACATAACCTATTCTACAAAATCATTGTTATGGTATCCACAAGCTTTGCGACAGCGCAGTAGAACAGAAAGTCTTTTTTTTCACTGTTTACATCTTTTAATGACACCTCATTTTTTTTGCAATTCTCGTTGGTGCTATTCAACAGAATGGTCATTTCACCACATCCAGGCTTAGAGTGGGGGAAAGTAACAAAGATCAAACATGGTATTTCAAAATTACAGGGACATCTTTGCTGTGTGGAACGTTTCCATTACGCTAGCCAGAACTGATTAATTCTACACTAAGCTATACTTTCTTATTCTTCATTGTGTTTGTTTGAGTGACCTGAAATGCTGAAAACACAGAAAATGGCACACCAAGGTGCAATGCACATATTAAACCAGTAAAGGGCGCCAAAATCTCAATTAACGTTTGTGCATCAAACCATGCTCCTGGCATACAGAAACACTGTGATTAAAAATAAAGTGGGTTAGTTTTTGTTTAATACACAACTCAGCAAGAAGATATACAGAAAATATTACAGGTGAGATTTCTACAGGCTGCATTTCAGTTTTAATAACTGTAATATTCCAATTTGGCATTTAGCAGAAGCAATGAGAAGTATATTGTGTACTGTCAAAATAAATGTAGTGCCAACAATAACCTATTAGCACGAATCCAAGCCTTACACATTTGTTTTAGTTTGTCAAAACTTTATGTATTGTTGAACGAGAATAGAATATGACACTCAGTCAACAAGATATGGAGATGGACATGAATATGGAGATCCCATATTCAGAGCTTCCACACTGTACGGATTTTATTCTATTCTATGTTTACTTGGCTGTAATCTTTCTTTCAGTTTACAGTTCCTGAAGTCTTCTTTTGTCTTTTTTTCATTGAGGAGCCTGGCTGAAGGACCATGGCTGACAATGCAGAACATCAATAAAATTGAAAATATTAAGAAAAGGAGCAGGGCAAATCAGAAAGAAATGTTTAGATAATACCAGGCTAGGATCTAAAATTGAGTGAGGTAAGGAGATATCGAGGAAGAAACGAATTCAAGTAATTTAAGATGCAATAAATTTTACAGAGTGAGAATACAAGAGGAGGAAATCCGTGTAACAACATTTGGGGCTTAACATCTAAGAACAAGAAATCATTGGTAATGGAAATGTCAACATTGAGTAATGTACTTATTGAGTTATTTATTGCCAAATATATCTAGAAAATGTTTTGTGCTGCAATCCAATGCTATTTTGAATGACAAAAAGAATGAAAAGAAATTACATAAATAGAGTTCATCTTCTGTGCAGGGGTCTTCAAACGTAGCTCTGGGGCTTCCACGAAGTCCCTACAAGTTGCCTCAGGCCTCAAGGAGTCTCAGCTCCAGGCACCACTATTGCTACAACCAGTAACCCGCTGAGTCCACACTGTGGGCCTTCCACAGCTAGGTGTACAGCCAATGCCTCACTGACACCGCTCCGGCTTTCCCATAACATCAGAAGATCAAGAAAAGAAAAAAAAAAGAGACAAAGGATGATGAGAAAGAAGACAGAAAGAGAGAAGGATGCAGCCAGCCTGGAGCTCAGGAGCCCAAAGACTATCTATCGTACTGGCACTGCCATCCTGAAGACAAGGAGCTTGCTATCTATTGTCCAACATGTGTCCGTCAAGCTGCACCAGGCTTTGAGTTAACACATCTTGACAATTAGGCAGAGTGGTGACTGGGAATGAAGTGAATCCTGAACTGTGGTACCCACTGTTCACTGGGAACATACACCAAGTGACCCTAGATCTGCAGGTTGAGTGGTGACCTGTTCACTCAGATCAGGAACAATAGCAGAAATAATAATTTGGAAACAGTAAGAGATGAGAGAAGAATTAGGTATCAGACAGAAAGTTGGCTAACCTTACTGAGCATGTTTGAAAATTTTATGAAATTTATCAGAAAAGGTTATGAATTTTTTACATAAATGTAATCTGCAATTCAGAAAGAACCAAAGGTCATTACCTTGGTATATATAATCAGTATAATTACACTACTATTAGGAAATCATTTCAATTCCAGCGCTTTTATTTACTCTCTAGGTGTAAATTTAACATATCCAGACTCAAATCAGCATTTAGCCATGCTAGTGCTCTTAACGGTTTCAATCACAAGGAATAAACAATGATGGGAATTTTAGTGGCTAGAGAGTACAATTTTATGGCAAGCAACAAAACAATCAAAAAGAGTGTGAACAAAAATTAATGACGTAAAGCTGTAATAAGCATTGCTTAAAAAGGTGGCGGTGGAGGTTTTGGTAATAACATTGAAAAGGTGTTAAAGTATGGCATAGGTTCCACACAAGATGGGCCTGTACATTTAAGACAGTTAAATAGCATCATGACACGGAAGGTCTCTCGGGTGACTATCAGTGTGGAGTTTGCACATTCTTCCCCAGTCTGTGTGGGTTTCCTCCGGATACTTCGGTTTCCTCCCACGGTCCAAAGATATGCAGGTTAGGTGGATTGGCCATGTTAAATTGCCCCTTGTGTTCAGGGGTGTGTAGCTTAGGTGGGTTATAGAGGGATGGGTCTGGGTGGGATGCTACAAGGTTCGGTGTGGACATGTTGGGCTGAAGGATTTGTTTCCACACTGTAGGGATTCTATGATTCTATGATTCCAATCCAATCTAATTGTACCTGCCTCACCCTCAGCCCCACTCTCTGTATTATGGTTCAGTGCAGTGTGTTCAGCCAATCAGCTATGTGTATGTAATGTACAGTTATATAATAAGCACAGGTCCCAAAATACTGCAAACATTTTATTAACCAACACTTATGGGATCAGGACAGTGCTGATTGATCAAATATTCCAGTTGATCAAGAGTCTACATAATCAACACAAACATACACCAAGTCATAGAAATGTAATGTAGGGAGTACACACATCACATTTTTACTTAATTTTCAACATAAATCACTGAAATAATAATGAAAATTTGCCTTAAATAAAACTTACTGGTAGACAGCTTTCTCACTTGCACCTCAATTGACTACTCAGACATCATTAGAGATCACAATAATACAGTAACCTTCCAGTATTTGAGGTATCTAGTTTCTGTCAGGTTATTGAGAAGGCCAATTCATAAGATGCCATTGAAAACAACGTTTGTTGTTTGTTTGAAAGTCTGTAGAGTTGTGGCTATACATATAGTTAATGTTGTTGGTAAACTTCTAGGCATCTAACTCAACAAGGATCTAAATCTGGACTAGCATATAGAAAGCTACAAAGGGCATCAAATGGTAATTAGATAAACAATGAGTGGGGAAACATATTCAGAGCTGAAGGGTAACAGCAGGGGAGGGAGATTATTTGAAAAACCCTTTCAAAAACTTAGTACATGTACAATGGACTGAATGGCCCCTTTCAGTGTGACATAGTTCAATAATTCTAAGCAAAGATGGAAAAGGATGTAATGGTCACCAACAGTGGAATATGTATCCATAATTTTGAGCTATATTCAAAATATCAAAACATTTAACATTTTACCTATTGCCTACCTAAAACCTCATTCTCTAGCAAGGGAGAACACTGTTTTGTTCTTAATATCAGATAGTGGTAAGAATTGTGAGAAAACCATGATGAGACAAATCTGGGACAATTATTATTCTACTTCCAAGACAAAACATCAGCAATTTGTTATGATTTAAGCGTGGTTATAAATAACTAAAATCAGCCCCGTACTGCATATAACAGCCCTACCGTGCTTTCTTGTAATTGTTAGGAGTATGGTGTGTTGGATTTTGCTGGATGATCTTCCTGACCTGACTGAAGCATTATATTTCTGGCTTGCCAGTAATTCCTGAAATTTGTTTTATTTGTTTGAATAGCTCAAGAAGTCAAAAGGTTGTGTAGGTGGCACTGACGATTCATAGTAACATCAACAGTCCTCTGTATGTAGAGAATGCAGCTTACAAAATTTGAATAAAGGGCTTTCACTTCTATAGTGAATTATGGCAACCCATCCCACCCACATAGGTTTCTCTATTTTTCAACTATAACAACAAAATATAGTTATAGTGTATTCTTTGTCTTATTGAAATGTCCCTAATAAGATGCTTCACGGGAATATTGTGACATTGTGACATTTCGGGAGAGGCAACAGCCTAGTGGTATTATCGCTGGACTGTTAATCCAGAGATCCAGATAACATTCTGGGGATCCAGGTTCAATTCCACAATAGATGGTAGAGTTTGAAGTCAATAAAATATTTGGAATTAAGGATCTAAAGATAACCACGCATCCATTGTCAATTGTCAGGAAAAATACCCATCTGGTTCACTACTGTTCTTTAGGGAAGGAAACTGCCCTTCTTACCTGGTCTGGCCTACATGTGATTCCAGACCCACAGCAATGTGATTGACTCTGAACTGCCCTCTGGGCAATTTGGAGTGGGCAATAAAACCTGCCTAACCAGCAATGCCCTCATTCCATGAATGAATAAAGAAAAAAAATTAAGCCACACAGGAATTATAGATCAGATGGCCAAAATCTGGTCAAAGATGCAGGTTTTAAGAAGTGTCTTAAAGCAGAAAAATGAAGAAGACCAACAGAAAATGTTTGAAGGGAATTCCAGAACTTTCGGTCCTTGCAGCTGAAGGTGCAGTCATTAATAGTGGAATAATTAAGGTTAACAGCACAAAAGGGACCAGAATAAAAGCAAAAATATCTCAGAGGACTGTGGAGCTGGAGGATTAGAGAGTTTAACTGAAAAATGAAAAAAAAATGAAAGGAACTGTCATAGCAATAGTCTCATCAGTGTCTGGAAGAGCTGTGAAAGGTTAGTTCAGGGAATGCAAAATTTCAGAGAAGATAAATTGCAAAGAATCATAGTAAATATATATTAGTGTTGTTACTTGCTTAAAGGCCTTCAAACCATTGCTCTGTCTATTGTTTATCAATTTCCCACCATATAGCTAGGCTGTTAATGTTTCAGGAAGGATAGGGATCTCAGGTGTAAAACATTTAAAAACATTTAGTTGGTTGCTTGTTATAAGCTCATGTTTTTTTGTGGTGTTTTGATCTTAGGGGCAACTTTCAAGAGGAATAATGGGGAAAGAGTGATTAAGTAGGTTACACTTATCGAAATGTGAAACAAACACAGAAATTGCCGGAAAATTGGCAAGTCCGGCAGCATCTTCAGAAATGGAAAAAGGTTAATGTTTCTAGTCCAATATGACTCTTCTTTAGAACTCACGTATCAAAATGTGAAGTAGGTTTTGGGTTTAATGATCTTTTAGAGTCATACCATGCTGACCATGTTTCTTAAACATAAACAACCTTTGTGCTCCTAAAATACTGCTTGGCCTGCTGTGTTCCTCCAGCTCTACACTTTGTTAACCCCATTTGCCTCCTTTTTGTGAAATGCTCTTATTCCAATTATTGCATCATATCCACATATATAACCTAGATTTCAGCTAAATGTCTTTTTGCATGAAGAAAACAGAATTCTGCCATTTATCAGAGTCACATTTTGATGCCTCACTAAAAATGGGCAACTCTAACTTCCTTCTTAAATCGTGTAGCTTATTAGCAATTATCAGCTACATTGTTATTTTTGCAATGCTACTTCAGGTTATTGTCAATAAGTGTTAGGGCTACATTTTGATTAAAAATAATAGTTACATTCTGCAAGGAAGTTAGGGTGGTGCTATGGAAGAGTTTGGAAATTTGTGAGGGGCAGCTTCACAGGACATTAAAAGCATGTATTCAGGTTGATAGCCAGAAAAAGAAAAGCTACTGGAATTCCACATTTAAAGTAAAAAGTAAAACCAAGAGGTAACAATGAGCTAGTTGAACAAGAAATCATTTACAGTACTATGCATAGTACTCAGATTCACATTCAAAGGAAACATATTGATGCTTTGAAGAGCACATGACTGAATGCAAATGTGAAAAAAGAATCACAAAATTGCAACTTTTTCTGTTGGAGCACAGTTTACCAGTCAATATGATAAAAGTATTTACAAATGTGAAATGACGCAATAAGTTAAGTAGACCAGACTTTTCTGCACTTGAAAGGGCTAGAATGAGGATGGATATAAATAAAGATTAATTGTGACAGATTTAAAGCAAAGAGGCAAAACTGAGATGTTATTTTCCCACACAACAATTTGAAATGACCTGTGATTTATTATTGGAATACAATTACATTGTATCATTCAAAATAAAACTGGCTATATAAACAAACTGAAGAAAATTGCATGAATACAGGTAAAAAGTCAGGGAACAGAACTGATTAGATTGATTTTTCAAAGAGCAGGTACAATAGACTCATTGAGATAACGAGGTTTAGAGCTGGATGAACACAGTTGACCAAGCAGCATCAGAGGAGCTAGAAAGATAATGTATCGGGTCTGGACCCTTCTTCAGAAACATCAGTTTTCCTGCTCCTCTGATGCTGCTTGGCCTGCTGTGTTCATCCAGCTCGACACCTTGTTATCTCAGATTCTCCAGCATTGGCAGTTCCTACAATCTCTCACAATGGACTCAATGTTTTTTTTTTCTGTGCAATATAGTTCAATGTTTCAATGGGAGGAAAAAAAAATGTCTTTACACATAAACCTGCATAGCTAAGGATACACTAACACAAAGTGTTGGAAACCTTAACAAGGGTCACTGGACTTGAAACATTAACTCTGCTTCTTTCATAGAATCCTTACAGTGTGGAAGCAAGCCATTCAGCCCATCAAGCCCATGCCAACCCTCTGGAGAGCATCCCACCCAGATCCATCTTTCCTACTAGTGGAAACATCTTCTCCTGTCTGCCCTATCCAGGCTTCTCTGTATTCTGTCAGGTCAAATGAGATTTACCCTCATCCTTCTAAACTCCATTGAGTGTACAGCTAGAGACCTCAACCACTCCTCATCTGACAAGTCCATCATCCCTGGAATATTTCTTATAACCCTCCCCTGCATTACCTCCTAGGCCAGCACATCTTTCCTTCGATACAGGGCCCAAACTGCTCAGAAAATTCCAAATACAGTCTGACCAGAGCCTTAAACAGTCTCAGCAGTATATTGCTGCTCCTATATTCTAGCCGTCTCAAAATCAATGCAAGCATTGTCTTTGTCTTCCTAACTACCAACTGAAACTGCAAGTTAACCTTAAGAGAATCCTGAACTAGGGCTCCCGAACCTCTTTATGCACAGATTTCTGAACCTTCTCCCCATTTAGAAAATAGTCTACACCTCTGTTCTTCTTACCAATGTGCATAACATCACAATTTCCCATATTGTATTCCAGCTGCCACTTCTTTGTCCATATTCCTAGCCTGTCAAAGTCATAATACAGCCCCCCCACTTCCTCAACACTACCTGTCTCTCTGCTTATCTATGTGTCTTCTGCAAACCTAGCAACAATGCCCTCAGTTCCTTTGTCCAGATCTTAACATATAACATGAATAGTTGTTGTCCCAATACTGATCTTTTCAGAACTCAACTAGATACTTGCTGCCATACTGTGAATGGAAAAATCATGTTTGACAAATGTGTTGGATTTTTTGGGGATGTTACAAATAAAATTGACGAAAGAGAGTAAATGGATGTAATATACTTGGATTTTCAGAAGGCTTTTTACAAAGTGCTCTACAGCAAGTTGATTAGCAAAATGGAAGCATCTGCTATAGTAGGTAATGCACTTGCATGGATTGACGATTAATTAGTAGGCAGTGATAGTGATAGAACAGTGATATGTTCCAAATCAGGATAGAGTTTGATTTGCAGGGGAGTGAGATGCTGTTGTCTATCTTGTGTACTGTAAAACCCAACTTCACTGTGCACCAGTGTGCAGGGAGTGAATGTTTAGATTGGTATATGGAGCATCAACCAAGTGCATTGCTTTGTCCTGAGTGTTGTTAAGTTTCTTCAGTGCTGTTGCAGCTGCATCCATGCAGGCAAGTGTCCAGAAATCCATCACAGTACTGACTTGCACCTTGTGTGACAGTACTATGCCTTTAAAAGAGAAATGTTGTATGATATTTCTCTTGGGAAAAAAAAGATGTTGTCACAGTGTAGCCAGAATGTTGGCTGCAGACATACAGTTGGTAAACAGCTTTTAAATTCTCCCTGAGAGTTTTTGTTTTAAAATTTAAACAAAAGAAGCATGAGTGGGTGGGGTCAGGGGACACGTCAAACAAGGAAGGTTATAGTTTTGCTTTCAGTTAGTGAAAAGTTTTCTGCTGCTGCTGTGCTAACAGCTTAAGTACCCTGCTGCTAGAGTCTTAGATGAGAGACTTACTCTTAGAAATAAAAGGAGGCAGACTGTTTCTTACAGTATTTCATTCTGATGAACTGGAGAGAGGCAGCATGTGAGAACTTTAACTGTTTTTTTTAATTGTCTTGCTAATGGTGTTTTAGTGGAATGGTGCCTATAATGGCACAGTTGATGATTAGTGGTTAAGTAATACATTAGCTTGTAAGTATTTCAATAGAGTAAAAGGTATGTTGATTTTTTTTGGGTTTCAATTGTGTTGTAAGAATAAAGAGTGTTTTGATTAAATTAATGGGGGCCCAATGAAATCGCATCTGTAATACAACACCTTACACTTGCCTCTAAACAAACATAAAAGTTAGCGTCTAGGCTATCTCCTTATTTTATTTTGTGGGGGTGGAGATCTGGTCTAGTCAAAAGCACATGCAGATAAAGGATAGATATTGGGAAAACAGGGAGGTGAGTTATTTAACCACAGAATTCCAAGTATCCAACTGGTCACATAGCCATTGTATTTCTTTGGCTGATTTAGTTCAGTTTCTGGTAAATGCTAACCCCAAGGATATAAATTGTTGGAGATTCAGCATTGGCAATTCCATTCACCTGGAGAGACAGTCAGAACCCACGCACAGCATTGAAAAGTTAAAGCACAGAAAGACACCTTTCACTCCATTTTGTCTGAGCCGGCTGATTCAAGTCGCCAACCAGCCTAATTTCACTTATAAAGTCATCGAGTCATTCAACATGGAAACAGATCCTTTGTTCCAAATCAACCACGCTGACCAAGTTTCCCAAACTAAACTAGTCCCACTTGTTGGTTTTTGGCCCATATCCCTTTAAGTCTTTCCTGTTCATGTCTAAATTTCTTTTAAATGTTGTAATTGTACCTGCATCTATCACTTCCTCTGGCAGTTCATTCCACAAATAAACCACACTCTGTGTGAACAAGTTGCCTTTCAAGTCTCTTCTAAACATTTCTCGTCTCACCTTAAAAAGATGCCCTCTCTGTTTTGAACTCCCACAGTCAAGGGAAAAAGACCTTTGTTATACACCTTACCTATGTTCCTCATGATTTTAAAAACCTCTACTAAACCTCAATCTCCTATGCTCCAGTGAAAGAAGCGACAGCCTATTCAGCATCTCCTCAATAACTCAAACCCTCCAGTCCCAACGACGTCCTGGTAAATCTTTTATAAACTCTCTTCTATTTAGTAATATTCATTTTCTTCAGAGGGTGACCAGAACTGTACACAGTACCCAAAAGTGGCTTCACCAATGTCATCATGATGTCCCACTTCTATACTCAATAGTCTTAGCAATGAAGCCAATCATTCTAAACATCTTCTTAACCAACCTGTCTACCTGTGATGCAGTTTTCAAAGAACTAATTACCTGAAGCCCTAGGTCTCTCTGTTCGACAATACTACCCAGGGCCCTACCATTAACTGTATAATTCTGCCCTTGCTCAACTTACCAAAATGCAATACCTCAATTTATCCAAATTAAACTCAATGTGTCACTCCTCAGCCCATTGGCCAAATTGTGCAAACCCCTTTGTAATCTTAGATAACCTTTCTCACCTGTCCACTATACCACCAATTTTGGTGTCATCCTCAAGCTTACCAACTATGCATCCTAAAGTCTCATCCAATTTGTTTCTATACACTGACTCTTGCAGAATACTGCTGGTCACAGGCCACCAGTCCAAAGGCCAGCCTTCCACTACCACCCTCTGTCTCCTACCATCAAGCCAATTTTATATCCAACTGGCAAACTCTCACAGAATCTCATGTAATCTAACTCAAACCACCAGTCTACAATGCAGATAACAGTGTGGAGCTGGAGGAACACAGCATGTCAGGCAGCATCAGAGGAGCGGAAACATCGATGTTTTGGGTTGGGACCATTCTTCAGAACTGGGGAGGGGGAAGGGAGCTAGGGAATAAATAGAGGGATTGATAGGTGGGGCTGGGGAAAGGTAGGTGGGGTGGTGATAGGTAGATGCAAGTAGGCGGTAGTGAGGATTGGTGGGACCAAGTGTAGACTCGGCTACTGTTTTGCGGAGTATCTGCACCCTGTATGTGATAATTGACAACACTTTCCAATCGCTAACCATTTTAACTCCCCTTACCACTTCTTTGATGACATGTCCATCCTGGGCCTCCTCCAGTGCCACAATGACACCACATGCAAACTGGAGGAGCAACACTGCATATTCCACCTCGGGAGCCTACAGCCCAATGGCCTGAATGTAAGATTCACCAGTTTTAAAATCTCCGGACCTCTGGCCTCATCCCACGTCCAAAACTTCCTTTCATCCCCGCCTCCATGACCTGACATAACCTGCCCATCTTCTTCCCACCTTTGCGCCCTACCCTTCCCATCGACCAATCCCCTCTACCCCCTACCTGCATCGAACCTATCACCACACCAGCCCCACCTATCCTCCCTTTTGCCTCCTTGACCTGACACAACCTGTCTATCTTCTCTCCCATCTATCCACTCCACCCTTCCCACTGACCAATTCCCACCACTCCCTACCTGCATCCACCTATCACCATCCCATCTACCTCTCCCCAGCCCCAGCCCTCCTCCCTCTATATATTTCCCAGCTCCCTTCCCCTTTCCCAGTTCTGAAGAAGAGTCCTGACTCGAAACATTGGTTTTCCTGCTCCTCTGACGCTGCTTGACCTGTTGTGTTCCTCCAGCTCCACACTGTGTTATCTCTGACTCTAACATCTGCAGTTCTTGCTATCTCTGAGTCAACATGCAGAAACTTTTCGATTTACATTTACCAGTGTACTTTTAAGCATGGGTCCTGTACATCTTGGCACTAGGTTGGTGGCATCCTCACTGTGTGGTACTGGCATTCTGGTTTCACCATCCAGACCAGCATGGTGGCTCAGTGGCTAGCACTGCTAGCCACCGTGTCAGGGACCTGGGTTCAATTCCAGCCTTGGGTGACTATGTGGAGTTTGCACATTCTCCCTGTGTTTGCATGGGTTTCCTCGCAGTGCACCAGTTTCCTCCCACAGTCCAAAGGTGTACAGGTTAGGTGCAGATTAGGTGGATTGGCCATGTTAAATTGCCTCATTGTGTCCCAGCAATGTATTGGCTAGATGGATTAGCGATGGGAAATGCGAAGTTACAGGGATAGGGTAGATAGTTGAGTCTGAGTGGGATATTCTTCAGAGGGTTGGTTTGGACTCAGTAGGCTGAATAGCCTGCTTCCACACTGTAGGGAATCTATGGTCCACAACTCAGCCTCTGCGTTCATTCTCAATTAGTTCCATTGTCTTCTCTTCTGCAGGAGCCAAAATGCAAAAGTCAGCAACTCCAGCAGGCTTCAAATATTCCTGCACTGCCTTGTTCTTCAGGCAGATGGATTAAGTATTATCATGATAGACAGCAAAACATCTGAAAACACTGTGCGGAATAGTGGTAAGACAGACTCTATGCCTGATCAATGCAGCTTGGATTGAGACTGCAGAGGACACTACAAAGCACACATCTCACAAGTAAACATTCCACACATGCAGTTTCCTGTAATTTCACAGCATGAACTGCCATTATGTATTCATTCCACTACATGACCCCTCAAGGCCCAGACCACTTTCTGGTATAACTTTCTGCTTACACATTTATATTTAGTGCTGAGAAGAGTGTAACTTTGCAATGACTACACTGTGCCACTCATCCTTCAAGAGTGCAGGATGTTCTTCTGCTCTTTGCAACGTTCATTTGTGGACCCCATGGCTGCTAGTCTCTGCCATACTCTTTGTCCAGACTAGCTCAGTCAGATTGGGAAGTTCTCCTCTTGCCATTGCTGGGGAGCAGGACCACCTGCCATTTCCATATGATCTGGAGGTATAGCTAAACTGTGAGGCTGCTGTTTCTCTCCACTGAGCCATGTGCCCACTATGGAATATTTTGGCAGCAACTGACGATGATCTACAGGTTGGAAGATGGCCACAGCTCCAGTTCAAAATCCTCCTCTCAGAGAGGCAGAATGATGTTGTCTGGATGCTGTTAAATGTGCCACACAGACTACCGATGTAATGATTTAACAGCAGGGTCAGTGACCTGCTGCCTGCTCCATCGAGTAATTGACTGGGTCCCTAGACTATCAACATCTAATTGTCTGGTCACGATGTGATTGTTTATAGCCAGCCAACCCATCCCTGAGCAGAGGTCCCCATTACCTTTGGTCCCACTGCTGTGTCAATCACTGCTACAATCAGATTCTAGTCAATGTTTCAGATTGTCTGATGAGCATCCCATCGAACATATCTTCTCATTTTCAGACATTGATGGCTAAATGTATTTCTGTACTTCTTGTATTTTAGATTTGCAGTTATGCTTTTTGTCCTTACAACTTTAGGAAATCCTTTCGTTCACGTAAATTATATTTCTGCATGAATTGATTTTTTGTTTTCTGCAATTCTTTTAATCAAATTTACTTTTCTACACTACCTGCTCGGAAAAAAAGATTGTTTTTCTGTCTGCTTGCTTCAAAAAGGTGATGCAAAAGTAACACCAAAAAAAATCAACATTATATTTTTTAAACTGAGACTTTGATGGTTTTCCAGCTATCGTAATGTTTTGAATTTTACAGAGTACTCATTCCAAAGTTTTAACCAGTTAAAATTCACTGAACAAGTCACTTCATTTGGATAGATCTGAAAGTATTGCTATGGCGCTTTCTCGAAGAAAGCTCGCTTTCAGATGCATTCATTAGAATGCAATCCATGTTCACAGCAGTCTCAAAGTTGCCGAGACTACATTCTTCCCAGGCTTCCTCAGTGCTAATCGTAAAGAATAAAGAGGTGGTAACTACTGTGTAGCATCCATCGTCTGACGGTGATGTAACTGGAAAAACACACACTGAGTGGCTGCAACCAAACTGGTCATGCTCAGTCCACTTGAATCACAATCCGCTTAGGACTAAATCAGAGCCCAGCTAAAGGCCTCGCAAACAAAGCAAGCTGAAGGACAGTATTCATAGACTGTCAGATCTGCAGTGAAGCATGAGACTCAAGGATATCCCACCAAGTGTGCAGCTTTTACCTACTCTTCGATGACATCATGTGGGAAGCAAATCAACAATCCTTGTGTACACAAGTACAATAGACTGAATCATTTAATTCATCAATCTGTCTTCTCTTCTTAGGCTGGCAAAGAACAGCGTAAAATAAAGTACTGGGGGAAACAAGGCAGAATTTAGAATAATCTGACTGTCAAAATTTTGCCTGGTTACTATGTGCTCGGTTGCTTCACTGAGCTATACCAAATTGTCGGAGTTTAAAATACGAATCAGAATTTGACCCTTCAGCATTTAATTAATCAGGATTTGCAGCGGAGCAAATCTGTAGCAATCGTTGCTAATGAGGATTACTGGGCAAGGCCAGTTCGTTGGGGTTATATCAGTTCATTGACAGAAAAAGCATTTGAGGCAGTGAACAGAGAAGCCAAAATGAGTGGAGTTGTGGGAGACAAGTTGGTAGTTGAGTGGGGGGAGGGGTCAGTGAGAGGTTTTGGTGGGAGAGACGTTAAACCATATGCAGTTGCTAATGACAAAAAATGGTATTTAATTAATATTTTGTAGTATCTGATGAATGATACCTTCAGGCCCCTTCAGCAACAATGGGCTTGTGAATACAGAGTACATTAGGATCAAAATCTTTGAAATGAATCATTTTGTTCACATGAGCAGCAATATTTTGAATTATGCCACCTTTAACTTACTGACCCACATACTAAAATAGTTCTTATAGTTTTGGTTTTAAGGTAAATGTTTTCAAAGTAAAATATTTATTCATACTTCTATGTTTCTACAATTTGCATTGGAAATTGGAGAGATGCAGAGGGGTTGGGAGGAGGTATTTGTGGAGTACAAATACTGGCATAGAGCAGATTTGTCAAATGGCCAGCTTCTGTGCTGGGAGATTCAATGTATTCACTAATGATGGTATCATCTGCATGTTTCTGCAATATGTTGCATACAAAACAAGGAGGTTATTATTAAACCCTTTATAAAACTCTGGCTTGGGCCGACAGGAATAGGATGTTCAATTTTTGGCCTCACACTTTTAGAAGATCATTGGGTGCAAAGGAAACTGTCTAGAAAGGTCCCAGGGATGAGGGGCTTCAGTTAATCAAACCTGGAGTAGTGTGTGCAGTTGTGGTCTCCATATCTAAGAAAAGATATGCTTGCCATTGAGAGACTGCAGCAATGGTTCAGCAGACTGATTCCTGGGCTGGCAGATTTGTTGTTTGTTGGCCAGGCTAAGTAAGGATGGCTAAAGGACATTAGTAAATCAGATAGGGTTGACAACAGTCAATAGCAGTATTCCTGGTCACTATTACGGAAAATAAGTTTATATTTGAGATTAATGAATTGAATTTAAATCCCCCGGCTGCTATGGTGAGCTTTGAACACATCTCTAGAGCATTAGTTTGGCACTTTGGTTTTCAAGCAGAAGGTGTTGGTAGCATAATGGTATTTGCTACTGAACAAATAATCCAGAGACCCAGGCTTTGGCTGTGGGACATGGGATTAAATATCACCATAGGAGATGGTGAACTCTAAATTCACTTACTAAATCTGGAATTAAAAGCTACTTTGGTGACCATCGGCTAAATTTTACCATATTTTAGACCTCATGACTTTTCTTTCTCAATTCTCTGCTGCTCATCTCATTAATTATGCATCCCATCTCTCTGGCAACTCTTTCATTCAATCTTGCGTTCAGGAAAGTGGAAGTGGTCAATTTACCTTGTGCTGTGCCCTACCAGTGTCTACTCTGTGAGTTCCACATTTACACCCCAGCTGTGTTCCACAATCCTTCTGAACCCCATTTTTTTTAAGACTCCTCATCTTCCAATCTCTTCCTTTTATTCAACTATTCACCTCTCCAATTTACCCCAATCACATGGATTACTGCATGCCCAACACTGTGATCCACTATCCCTCCATCAGTGGCAGTGTCCATCAAAGACTATCCCTCCCACAGTAACCTGTGCTATTTCAGCTCCCATATTTACACCTAGACTTACTCCGTTTCCCAGTGATTATCTCTCCTGCATCCCAGTACATTGGCTCCAATTTCGACACTTGTTTTCCTAAATTTCCCCAAAACAGCACAGCCCTATGATAGCACTTCTTGATGTTTAGTGCCTTGGCCCCCAGGACTGAACATAGGTCTCCCTAACTAGTCTAAAGTCAATTCCCCTTAGATTAGCAAAAATGGCCATTAGGTTGAAGCAAATGCAGTGCCACATTTGCTGCTGACTCATAGTGGAGGTGAGACCTGAAACAGTGCATTGCAGGATAGTAATATGTCCAACTGTATACCTATTCCACTGCTAAGTGCAGGAAAAATGGCAAGTTGCCTGGCTTTATGTCTGTGTTAAAAGGCAAGGCAAAGATGCTGTGAGCAACCAAATAAATGCAAAGTGAATGACTCTAAGAAAGCATGCTAAGAGCCTTGAGGTGCATTGTATATGCATAGATGAGTTGGGTGTGTGATCCACAACCTGGCAAAAGCATTACAAAGTAAGGTGTCAGTAAACTGCAAAATGCATTATTGAAATGCTGAACTGTATTATGCCTGTTAGTCCAAAATATGCCATAATGATGCGGTAAGGCTGATAATGTGATGATGTGGTTAGAGGGGGCAGGTGATCACTGTTCATGCAGCATGCCCTAAGGTGATGGGGAATGATGGCCAAGTCAGATTCCCGGAAAAGATGCTGTTGAACTACAGGTCTAGGCCCAAAATGTCAGCTTTTGTGCTCGTAAGATGCTGCTTGGCTTGCTGTGTTCATCCAGCTCCACACTTTGTTGTCTTGAACTGCAGTTGCCAAGTTACAATTCAGACTTTCAAGTTGGGAACTGGTGCCATCTTATTTCTCAACAATACCTGGGAAGATACCAACTTGCATATGAATCAGATGAGTTTAGGCAATAATGAGATATTTGTGCATGCAAATAGGCCCCTTGCTGCTCACTAGTCATATAAGCATTACCTGAAACAATAAAGGAAAAACGCTCTTATAATAAGCTCCAGCAGTTGCTAATGTTGATGTTTTAACTGGCCTATGGTTCCCTGGATTTTTTTAAAAAATCTTCTTCAGAACAAGGTTACATTTACTACATTCTGGAAAGTGGAAATTTGAAAGATCAAAATCAAAAGCATTATCACTATAACACCTCTTTTAAAATCTTAAGAGTGCAAGGTTCTGGGAGATTTTGTTGGCTTTCAGTCCTGTTAATTTCACTATCACTGACTTGTTGGTGATACTAATTTCTTTAAGATCCTCATTTCCATTCATCTATGGGTTTACAGTTACTGGTGGAATGTCTTTTGCATATTCTACAGTGAAGGTGGTTACAAAAACATAGCATATTTGTACCATGTGGGCTAATGCAGTATAGTGTTAAAGTGTGAAGCGCCTATTTTCACACTCAAATCCATACATTTCTGGATTAATTTGAGGCTGAAAGCAAGGAATAGTGGGCTACCTACCTCAAGGAGGCAGAGCTCCAAATTCATGTGATTCAGGTTGTTTAAAGTTATCAGATGACTTTCCTGAGCATCAGGAAGACTGGTAATTTCATGCAATTGAGGATGCTGTGATGCTGTGAGGAGACAATGACACAGTGTTCCAGTCACTTGACCAATAGTCTAAGTTAAGGCCCAGGGATCATTGGTTCAAATCCCAATATCGCAGCTAATGTAATTTAAATTCAATTAATGAATGAATCTGGAGTTAGAAGCTCATCTCCATAATGGAAATGATGGGTGGAACCTGATAGGGACCTGAACCACACAACCTAGCCCAAGTAATGAGGGAGAATGGAGTGAGAAGTCAGGAGAGGCCTTTCTCCATGTTGAGGGCAGCTTGTTGCATTTTCAAACAGAGTTAAGATGAGATTCTTGTGAAGAAACTAGAAGTTGACAGCTCCTGACATGGAAGTCAGAATGGCAACCTGGCAACTTCAGCTCACTGCTTGGTCCTCCAGATCAGTATCTTGGATTCCCATCAATAATATCTCAGGGCATACCTCTGGGCAGCAGTTGCATGAGGGGGCTATTTGCACTTCATCACTGACATCTAATAACTGGCAGTCTTTCGGGGCACTTTGCATGTTTTCTTAAGCTTTCTACTCCTTCTTCAATATACCCTCTGTTTTTATCAAAACCAGTAATCATCTCTGCAGTCTTTACATTTTGAATGTAAAATTTCCAGAATCCTCATATGCATCCACTTGATCAGTTTAAAGACCTATTCACGATTGAAATGCTGGCAGATTGTTCCCATTTCTTCCTGCGCATGCTCCTGTTACTTAGGTGCTCACTGGAAGAAAGGGTTGTGTTCTCATGATGTGCAGCATGCAGCAGACCATGACACTCGCTCTACCATGTACTACATAGTTCATCCAGAGCAGTCAGACAGCAAATGTTTTGTACCAATATGCCAATGTTTTAAGATACTTTGTTTGACACCATTGGTCTCCACGAAGCCAGCGGGTCCTTTTTGCAGCAGAGAGCGGCGCGAGCCGGGCGGACGTGAGGTCAGGGCAAAGAGGCAGTTGGGAAGGTAAGTGAGCGCTATTTAAGTACTTACCTCGAAGCCAGCAGGTCCTTTTTGCAGTGGAGTGCTATTTAAGTAGGTGTGTTCTCAGCCCCAGGTCCTACACGGTAGGGCCTCCCTCCCACCCTCCTCCTCTAACACAGACTCACAGCAAACACACAAGGGCTGAGGGAAGTGCCTGGTGAGTAAAGCGCGAGTTTTTGGTGAAGAGGCTCAGTGAGGAGATTATGCCACTGTTGAAGAGGGTGAAGATATGACTGCCAAGCAGATTCAGTGTGCTGCATGCATGATGTGGGAGGTCAGGGACACTGATGATGTTTCTGGCTCCTATAGCTGTGGTAAGTGTGTACACATTCAGCTTCTGAAGGAGGTTGTTGCAGCACTGAAGAAAGAACTAGAAGACCTCAGGCTCATCCGAGAAAATGAGAATTTTCTGGACAGGACCTTCAGCAAGGTCACTACACCGAGGATACCTGAAGAGAGAAGGGGGATGTCGATGACAAAGGAAGACATGAATGAAGTACAAGAGACCCCATAGGAAGCACCTATTGTAAACAGGCTGACTGTCTTGGAAACTGCCGAGACAGACGACACTGCCAGTCCGAGAGGTGGACAGGTCTGCAAGTCAAAAATTGCTGTAGAGGCAGAGCCGAGAAGTCAGACATCACGGAAAGCTGTGGTAATAGGGGACTCCATTGTGAGAGGGACTGACAGGGGTTTCTGCGGCGACAGGCGAGATTTGAGGATGGTGTGTTGCCTTCCTGGTGCCAGGATCCAGGACGTCACTGATGGAGTGCAGAGAATCCTCGAGGGTGAAGGTGAAGACCCAGAGGTGGTGGTGCATGTCAGCACTAATGACGTCGGGAAGAAAAGGAGGAGCATTCTACAGCGGGACTTCAGAGAACTCGGAAGAAGCCTGAAAAGCAGGGCTTCCAGGGTGAATATCTCTGGTTTGCTTCCAGTTCCCTGGGCTGGAGAGGGCAGGAACAGGGAGATAATGGACCTGAACGTGTGGCTGAGGGACTGGTGTTGGAAGCAAGGATTTAAATTCTTGGATCACTGGGGTATGGTTTGGGGTAAGAATAAATTGTACAGGAGGGACGGTTTGCATCTTAATAATCGGGGGACCAGCTTTCTGGCAGGCAGGTTTGCCACTGCAACACAGGTATGTTTAAACTCAGTAATGGGGGGGAGGGGCCAAACTGGAAATTTAAGAATGAAGTTAAAGGGAAAATGAGAATAAGAGAGGTTAAGAAGGACAACAGAATCAACCGGGCAGAAAACTCAAGAAGGGATCATACAGTATGGCCAAGTGAAATAGGGATTGATAGGAAGGGTGAGGGGAGAAACAAATTAAAAATATTATATATGAATGCACGAAGCATAAGAAATAAGGTGGATGAGCTTGAGGCACAGTTGGAAGTTGGCAAGTATGATGTTATGGGGATAACTGAGATGTGGCTTCAAGTGGCCAGGGCCTGGGAAATGAATATTCAAGGCTATACGTGCTATCGAAAGGACAGACTGGTGGGCAGAGGGGGTGGGGTGGCCCTGTTGGTGAGGAATGATATTCGGTCCCTTGCGAGGGGGAATATAGAGTCAGGAGATGTAGAGTCAGTATAGGCAGAGCTGAGAAATTCTAAGGGTAGAAAGACCCTAATGGGAGCTATCTACAGGCCCCCAAACAGTAGTCTGGATGTAGGGTGCAGGTTGAATCAAGAGTTGAAATTGGCCTGTCACAAAGGTATCAGTACAGTTGTTATGGGAGATTTCAACATGCGGATAGACTGGGAGAATCAGGATGGTACTGGACCCCAAGAAAGGGAGTTTGTAGAGTGCCTCCGAGATGGATTCTTAGAACAGCTTGTACTGGAGCCTACCAGGGAGGAGGCAATTCTGGATCTGGTGTTGTGCAATGAACCGGATTTGATCAGGGACCTCAAAGTAAAGGAGCCATTAGGAGGTAGTGACCATAATATGATAGGTTTTAATCTGCAGTTTGAGAGGGAGAAGGGAGAATCAGAAGTGTCAGTATTGCAGTTAAATAAAGGGAGCTATGGAGCTATGAGGGAGGAGCTGGCCAAAGTTCAATGGTACAATACCCTAGCAGGGATGGCAGTGGAACAACAATGGCAGGTATTTCTGGATATAATGCAGAAGGTGCAGGATCAGTTCATTCCAAAGAGGAAGAAAGATCCTGAGGGGAGACGGGGGCAGCCGTGGCTGACGAGGGAAGTTAAGGACTGTATAAAAATAAAAGCGAAGAAGTATAACATAGCAAAGATGAGTGAGAAGCCGAAGGACTGGGAAGCTTTTAAAGAGCAACAGCGGATAACTAAAAAGGCAATACACAGAGAAAAAATGAGCTATGAAGGAAAACTGGCCAAAAATATAAAGGAGGATAGTAAAAGCTTTTTTAGGTATGTGAAAAGAAAAAAATGGTTACAACTAAAATTAGGCCCTTGAAGTCAGAAACAGGTGAATTTATTATGGGGAACAAGGAAATGGCAGATGAGTTGAATAGGTACTTTGGATCTGTCTTCACTAGGGAAGACACAAGCAATCTCCAGATGCAGTAGTGGCTGAAGGACCAAGGGTAATGGACGAACTGAAGGGTATTTATATTAGGCAGGAAATGGTGTTGGATAGACTGTTAGGTCTGAAGGCTGATAAGTCCCCCGGACCTGATGGGCTGCATCCCAGGGTACTTAAGGAGGTGTCTCTAGAAATTGTGGACACGTTGGTAATTATTATCCAAGACCTATAGATTCAGGATCAGTTCCTGCAGTTTGGAGGGTGGCAAATGTTGTCCCACTTTTCAAGAAAGGAGGGAGAGAGAAAACAGGAAATTACAGACCGGTTAGCCTGACGTCAGTGGTGGGAAAGATGCTGGAGTCAATTATAAAAGATGAAATTACGACTCATTTGGATAGCAGTAACAGAATAGGTCAGAGTCAGCATGGATTTATGAAGGGGAAATCGTGCTTGACTAATCTTCTGGAATTATTTGAGGATGTATCTATGAAGATAGATAAGGGAGAGCCAGTGGATGTAATGTACCTGGACTTACAGAAAGCCTTTGATAAAGTCCCACATAGGAGATTGGTGAACAAAATTAGGGCACATGGTATTGGGGGAAAAATACTGAGTTGGATTGAAAATTGGCTGGCTGACAGGAAGCAAAGGGTAGTGATAAACGGGTCCCTTTCGGAATGGCAGGCAGTGACCAGTGGGTACCACAAGGTTCGGTGCTGGGACCGCAGCTGTTTACAATATATATTAATGATATAGACGAAGGCATTAGAAGTAATATTAGCAAATTTGCTGATGACACAAAGTTGGGTGGCAGTGTGAAATGTGAGGAGGATGTTATTAGAATACAGGGTGACTTGTACAGGCGAGGTGAGTGGACGGATACATGGCAGATGCAGTTTAATGTGGATAAATGTGTGGTTATCCACTTTGGTGGCAAGAACAGGAAGACAGATTACTATCTCAATGGAGTCAAGTTAGGTAAAGGGGAAGTACAATGAGATCTAGGTGTTCTTGTACATCAGTCAATGAAAGCAAGCATGCAGGTACAGCAGGTCATGAAGAAAGCTAATAGCATGCTGGCCTTCATCACAAGAGGAATTGAGTATAGGAGCAAAGAGGTCCTTCTGCAGCTGTACAGGGCCCTGGTGAGACCGCATCTAGAGTAATGTGTGCAGTTTTGGTCTCCCAATTTGAGGAAGGACATTCTTGCTATTGAGGGAGTGCAGCGTAGGTTCACAAGGTCAATTCCTGGAATGGCAGGACTATCATATGTTGAAAGATTGGAGTGACTGGGCTTGTATACTCTTGAGTTTAGAAGGATGAGAGGGGATCTGATTGAGACGTATAAGATTATTAAGGGATTGGACACTGTGGAGGCAGGAAGCATGTTTCCGCTGATGGGTGAGCCCAGGACCAGAGGACACAGTTTAAAAATAAGGGGTAGGCCATTAAGAACAGAGTTGAGGAAAAACTTCTACACGCAGAGAGTGGTGGATATATGGAATGCTCTGCCCCAGAAGGCAGTAGAGGCCAACTCTCTGGGTGCTTTCAAGAAAGAGATAGACAGAGCTCTTAAAGATAGTGGAATCAAGGGTTATGGGGATAAGGCAGGAACAGGATACTGATTGTGGATGATCAGCCATGATCATAATGAATGGTGGTGCTGGCTCAAAGGGCTGAATGGCCTACTCCAGCACCTATTGTCTATTGTCTATTGTATGCATGCATAGCAGTTGAGCTCTCTACACATTTTAGAACCCAAAACATTCAGGCATGTCATCAGCAGTTAGCTCTTATTGTTTCATTGCTTGTTCTTTGGTACCATTGTGGCACAGATGCAACTGGCAGACAAATGATACAGAATGAAGGCATCATGACTGTTGTCTGGATACCAGACAATATGATTCTTTATTCATGGTCATACACCAGTTAGCTACTGAAGAAGTAAAATTTCTTTCTATTGTGCTGATTTGGCATGCAATACCCAAACTGATGTTTGTGGACATAATGACGCTCTGCACCGTGGAGAAACCTACAATTCCAGTGAAACCACATACACTCTCTGCTTGCCTCTCACTGCCAAGACAAATTTAAACATAGTTAGCTTTCAATAAATCAAGAGCCTTGACGATTCCTTACAAAGCTGTGGACAGCAAAGTTCAAAATGCTGCAAATATCTCCAGCTTAAGCCTAGAAGCAACCAGGCACACAAGTTAATTTTGTCAGTCACCTTTACAACTTCAACAATACGATCCTTACCTCGCTCTGGAGATGTAATTGCATCCATAAACTCAATAAATTTCAGCGAGGTTTTGCTTATGAGAGTACAAATGTCACACCCATTGTTCCTCGTTGATGTTCAAATAGGAGAATTGCTCTCTGAATATGCTAGATGGATTTACCTCCTGAATTCCTTCGCTTCCTCCACTTCCTCTATCTGTTAGGAACTTAAACTGTTCTGAGTGACCTCCAGTTATTTCTCCATGTTTTATTTCAATGAGAATGGCTACCATTGCATTCATATCTGGGACCAATTGTTTTATACAGAATTTTTGATGTACCAGTTGACAACTGCAGAAAGGAACAAACATTTGTAGAATTGAAGAACCAGTCAAAAAAAATCAAAAAACAACCAACATGTAAGTAGCTTATGAGCCCTTTAAGTGATGGGGATGTGGGGTGGAATGCAGTTTGTGGGAGTTGGATCTGTCTTTCTGCTGAGTGCCAGGTTTGAATCTGCAAATTTAAAACTGGGTGTTAACTGAAGCAAGGAGTCTCACACAGCATCTTAGCATCCAATCATGCTATATCTTAAATTTGTTATGATCTGCCTCTTCTGCATCCTTTTGAAAGCCATTCTTTGCAGGCACACATCAATATACTCATCAAAATCCCATGAGCACAACTCACCCGCTAAAGTGTTTCAAACACAATTATGGGGCCCTCATGACTCTTGTAGCTTCCCAAAATAATGAATGACAATTTCAGAATTCCTCCCTCACCTCAAGAATTTTTTGTAGTTTTCAATTAAACGGAATTCAATATTAGGTTTCTGATAATCTGCAAACCTTTAAGATGGCTATAATGGTTCTGCGAACAGAATATGTCGAGGGAACTCAAAAGGTACGTGGAGAATATATAAATGAGGAAATGAAAATAGACAACTTAAGTTAAATGGTAAGGAGACTTTGTCCTGGAGTAAAACAGTTTTTATAAATTAATATTTAGCAATCTATGACAGCTGACTACTACCATCTCCAGTCCCATTAGTAACCAAACTTACTCAGCTGAGCCAAGAAGTTATTTCAGTTCAATCTGTCTCATTAAAGGCATTGTGAATGCCATAGACTGACTTGAATGAAGATTAATCAGTTTGCAGCACAACAGGCAGCTATTATTCATACTCCAATAGTTGCTTTTTGGCCAAAGCGAGGACAGTAAGAATATTGTATTTTGAAAGTAATGGAGCTGAATGTGGGTAACTTCCTATTCCAAACACTAACAAAAAACAAACAAAGTAAGATTTTTGACTAGAATACTAATTATAGATTAAATAAAATGTTCTGTGCTTTCAATAATGTTCCGAAATGTTTTTGATGTTAAGTGTGGTGCCAAAAATAATTGATTTTATGGATATTAAAGTTCGTTCCTGTTATATTTATTCCAATTTGCAGAATAATCTGTTTAATTTGTCAAAAGACTGATCTCTAAGTTTTTTAAAATTTGTATGTTATTAATTAATAGGAAGAATAAACCAATGTTACACTGCATTCAAATACAGATATTTTGACACTGTCTTACATTTCACAGCCTGCCCATGAATATTGAGGCCTGCCTCATCATTTCCTCTTTAATTCTACTTCTGAAAATACTGTGGCTCTGATTAAACATTTTCACTGCAACAATATCAAAATGCATAAGTGATAGAATTGTCTTTGTTCAGTTGCTAAGGGTTTTTCCTTGCCATTGCAATGATATGTCTTTGGTCAGTGTATACTTGAATTCCTTGAGAAAACTATCCAGCTTACATGAAGCTCTGATCTGTTTAGCTTCAGTTTTAGTTTACCAATTCAATTGAAATTGTAACATATAAATTTTCTTTTAAAATAAGGAAATGACTTTATATGACTTCATTAGAAGGTGAGACATTTTCTGTTCATACAAGTGAGGAACTCAGTTGCTGTGTCTGCAGTGCAGTGGGAGTAGTGGGATTTGTACAGTTCTGTGGCATTTTCTTTTGTCAAAGGTCCCAGTCTAACCTCTCCCACAGCTTAATCTTTATAAAGCTCAGACAGAAGCCAATGTCATGCATACAAATTAAATGCAGAGATACTTGGCTGTGAAAATGATTGTACTTCACCAAATTGTTGCTACTGAAAACTTGTATGAGCTGTTCAATAGTTAAACCAATGAAAATAGCAAAAAAAACCCAGATCAATAAGTAGATTATTTAGCAACTTAGTTTCTACATTGATCAACCTCAGGAAATTAAAACTAAATACCATTGAATAAATATTTGCAATGCGTCCAACAATCCCAGAGAATCTAGTATCATAAGAAAGAGTAACATTGCCCCACTTCAAACATCGCCCAGTTTTTGGTTCATTATTGAGATTGAAAACTGTCCCTTGCTTGTGGATTCCAGTTCTTATTTCAATATCAATTTGAGAAAAAGACAGGGTAAGTTAAACATTTGGTTAGTCGTTATAGTGAGTGAATTAATGTTTGGAAGAGGTGCACTTCAGTAAGTCTATGGTCTTTTCTTAAACGTCTCTTAAATTCTATTTGATTACCAGTCAATTGTGGCACAGAATGATAGGGTTTGGATCACACATGTAATCCCAAATACTGTGAGGACGTAATGACCTAGTGTTTTGATCACTAGACTATTAATCTAGAGACCCAGGTAATGTTCTGGGGACCTGGGTTTGAATCCTGTATTGTCAAATGGTAGAATTAAAATTATGGGATTAGGAATTTAATGGTGACTGTGAAACCTTTCACGATTGTTGGAAAAAACCTGTCCACTTCACTAAAATGTTTGGGGCAGGAAACTTCTATCTTTACCTGGTCTGGCCTGTATGTAACTCCATACCCATAGCAATCCTGATAACTCTTTACTGCCCTCTAGGCAATTAGAGATTGGCAATAAATACTGGCCAAGCCAACAGCACCCGCATCATGCAGATGAATGAACAAAAATAACTCTAGGCTGAATCTTACTAAGCCCGCATAATGTGGACTATTGGAAGAAATGTGACAGAATTGCACAGGTAGTTGAAGCATATCCCAACATCGGAAGAATTTGCTGCATCGTTAACTAAGTTCCAGGTGTTAGGGTGCCTGAGACCCAGATTCAATTCCAGTCTTAGCTGACTGCCTGTGTGGACTTTGTACATTCTCCCCATGTCTGCATGGGTTTCCTCTGGCTACTCCAATTTCCTCTCACAGTCCAAAGATGTGCAGGCTAGGAGGATTAGCCATGTTAAATTGTCCAGAGTGTCCGGGGATGTGTAGGTTGGATAGATTTGCCATGGTAGGAGCAGAGCTACTGGGATACAGGAGAGGGCTGGGTCTGCATGGGATGCTCTTTGAAAAGTTGGTTTCGTCCCAATGGGCTGAACAGCCTGATTCCATACTGTTGGGATTCTAATCCTTGCCTGTCTTTGTGGAATGTGCATGTTCTCCCGGTCTCTGTGAAGGTTTCCATCAGGTGCTCTGGTTTCCTCCCACAGTCCAAAGATGTGCAGGCTAAGTGGATTAGCAATGCTAAATGTGAGGTTACAGAGATAGGGAAGGGGGTGGGTTTGGGTGGAATGCTCATTGGAGGGTCAGTGCTGACTTGATGGGCTGAACAGCCTCTTTTTATATTTATAGGGATTCTATGACATTGGTCATCAAACAACAGCATCTCAGGGCACCAGCCATATGCATTCCTAATGCATGGTTGTTGAAATCCAATAATTGCCAAATGCTCCGGATTCTCATAGCCATTTACAGGATGCTTAACATACTGTGACTTGCATTTCACAGTGCACCAACACCTAGCATTAAAAGGCTGTTAGCAGGGACGTTCTGTGTGCAGTGGCAGGCATCACACTCACAGATTGGAACAGCTGCACCCCAGAGATGCTTACTTATTCTCTTAGCGCTGGCTCATGTAGCATTTCTCCACATGTTCTGCCTTGCTTTGCCTTGCAATTCTTATTCATGCAGTCATACCACCAGGCAACATGCCTCACTGGCCCACAATCTCATACCTGCACCAAAATCTTAAAGGGGTAGTCCTCACTGAGGTCCATGGAGGCAGTCAAAGGGTCCCAGCACTGCAGGTCAAGGGCAGCCTCCAATACAACTTGAGGAGTTGGCCACAGTCAGGCATTACGTTGGCAGATCTCCATCAGGGGGTCTGTGCTTACACAGTCCATAAAATGAACTGTGATTTGGGTTTAGAGATTGAGTGTGTGATATCTGAGAGAAGACTGTGACAGTAACCCTGGCAGAACAGACGAGTCATTGATTTTCTTTTGGCATTGTCGGTCACTCATTCAGATAGTAGGGACCTCACTGACCCAGATAGTTACCTTGGAGCAGGCTGGCATGGTCTTGTAATGTGCGATATTTCATCTAAGCTGCTCCAAAGTTCTACATATACCAATCAGCATCACTGAGGGTGGCACTAACTTCCAGTTCCAGAAGTCACTGCCAATCACAGACCTCAGAGGTGCACACAACCAGAAAAAAAATGATAGAGAGAACGTGCTTGGCACATCCTCTGCTGTCCTCCAGGAAAAAGATGCCCCATCACATCCATTAGGATCTCCCAATATATATCAGAGAATTGCTGGACTATTCTCCCATATCTTCAAACAGGCTGCCTGTCATTGAGAAGGACAGCTTCAGAATACCATTACACATCTGGGTAGACAGCAGTTTTTTGAAGATGGTGCTGATGTCAGAGATGCTGGTCTTTCTGCAAATATCAAGTGAGGCTGGTGAGTTCTATTGGGAATGGTGCATGTTAAGATAGGGCTAGAATTGTACAAGAGGATACTGTAGGGCTGGGGTAGGGAGTTAATAAGGCAAATTGGTAGGATCAGGTAAGAAATCTCACAATATCTCGCACTGAGACACCCTCCAAAAAATTAGACAAAATTGACACTTTGCAATAAAAAGTAAGATTTCGCCTGTATTGTAAGTACATTTGGAAACAGTCACAATGAAAATGTACATGCTCACCTTGCTCAGTACTGCAGGTCTGATTGTCCACTCTCAGCAGGAAGCATGACTCACAGGTAACATATCTCTCCTGCTCCAGGACACACCTGCAGGAGTTCCTCAGGTAGTGTCCAAAACCCAACCATTTTCAGCTGCTTCATCAATGATCTTCCTTCCATCATAAGGTCAGAAATGGGGACGTTTGCAATTGATTGCACCACTTGCAACTCCTCCAATACTGAAGCAGTCCATGTTCATATGCAACAAACCTGCCCCACCGAACTCATCTCCACCTATCTGGACTCCATTTTCTCCCCTTTGGTCCAGGAACTCCCTACCTACATCCGTGACACCACTCACACCCTCCACCTCCTCCAGAACTTCCAATTCCCTGGCCCCCAACACCTCATTTTCACCATGGACATCCAGTCCCTATACACCTGTATCCATGCTGATGGCCTCAAGGCCCTTCGCTTCTTCCTGTCCCGCAGGCCCGCCCAGTCCCCCTCCACCGACACCCTTATCCGCCTAGCCGAACTCGTCCTCACCCTCAAAAACTTCTCTTTCGATTCCTCCCACTTCCTACAGACAATGAGGGTGGCCATGGGCACCCGCATGGGCCCCAGCTATGCCTGCCTCTTTGTAGGTTATGTGGAACGGTCCCTCTTCCGCACCTACACAGGCCCCAAACCCCATCTCTTCCTCCGTTACATTGGAGCTCGAACAGTTCATCAACTTCACCAACACCTTCCACCCCAACGTCAAGTTCACCTAGGCCATCTCCAACACATCCCTCACGTTCCTGGATCTCTCAGTCTCCATCTCAGGCAACCAGCTAGTTACTGATGTCTATTTCAAGCCCATCAACTCCCACAGCTACCTAGAATACACCCACCCACCCTCCTGCAAAAATTCCATCCCCTATTCCCAATTCCTCCGCCTCCGTCGCATCTGCTCCCAGGATGAGGCATTCCACTCCCACACATCCCAGATGTCCAAGTTCTTCAAGGACTGCAACTTTCCCCTCACAGTGGTCGAGAATGCCCTTGAACGCATCACCCGCATTTCCCGCAACACATCCCTCACACCCCACCCCCGCCACAACCGCCTAAAGAGGATCCCCCTCATTCTCACACACCACCCCACCAACCTCCGGATACAACGCATCATCCTCCGACACTTCCGCCATCTACAATCCGACCCCACCACCCAAGACATTTTTCCATCCCCACTCTTGTCTGCTTTCCGGAGAGACCACTCTCTCCATGACTCCCTTGTTCGCTCCACAATGCCCTCCAACCCCACCACACCCGGCACCTTCCCCTACAACCGCAGGAAGTGCTACACTTGCCCCCACACCTCCTCCCTCACCCCTATCGCAGGCCCCAAGATGACTTTCTATATTAAGCAGAGGTTCACCTGCACATCTGGCAATGTGGTATACTGTATCCATTGTACCCGGTGTGGCTTCCCCTACATTGGGGAAACCAAGCGGAGGCTTGGGGACCGCTTTGCAGAACACCTCTGCTCGGTTCGCAATAAACAACTGCACCTCCCAGTCGCGAACCATTTCCACTCCCCCTCCCATTCTTTAGATGACATGTCCATCATGGGCCTCCTGCAGTGCCACAATGATGCCACCCGAAGGTTGCAGGAACAGCAACTCATATTCCGCTTGGGAACCCTGCAGCCCAATGGTATCAATGTGGGCTTCACCAGCTTCAAAATCTCCCCTTCCCTCACCGCATCCCACAACCAGCCCAGTTTGTCCCCTCCCCCCACAGCATCACACAACCAGCCCAGCCTGTCTCTGCCTTCCTAACCTGTTCTGCCTCTCACACATCCCTTCCTCCCATCTCAAGCTGCACCTCCATTTCCTGCCTACTAACCTCATCCCACCTCCTTGACCTGTCCGTCTTCCGTGGACTGACCTATCCCCTCCCTACCTCCCCACCTATACTCTCCTCGCCACCTATCTTCTTTTTTCTTCATCTTCGGTCCGCCTCCCCCTCTCTCCCTATTTATTCCAGCTCCCTCTCCGCATCCCCCTCTCAGCGTCAAACGTCAGCTCTTGTGCTGCTGAGATGCTGCTTGGCCTGCTGTGTTTATCCAGCTCCACACTTTGTTACATAGCATTTTCTTAACTGCTTTACACATACAAAATGGGAGACCCTTACAAAAACCATGTCCTCCAAAATCATCAAGAGACTACATGCAGAGATGTGACAACAAATATATACATGTTATTTCAATGCATTAAAATATTGTCATGGCAGAAAACTGGCAAAACCTTCAAAAGGTACCTGATGTGTCCTATTACCTTAATCTATGAGATGGGAACCAAGGAATTACAACTTGCAGAACTGGTGACTCACATTATATGTATCGTCATTGTAAAACTGTTGTTTAAAGAAGCATATTTTCCCTTGTGATAAACGTTTTTAAAAAATCTGTGATTTTTTTTCCAAGAAGAAATGTGAGTAGCAGAAAAGTGTTACAACATTATTAGAAACGTTAATACCTCAAACGAGATTACTAACTACATTGTGGCTGTTCTGTTCTAAGAAAGGGAAACATAATACAATCAGAATCTGGAAAGTCTATTGATGCCTTAAAATATTCAGGATAGGTTTTGACATTGACATGTTTATCTTTCAAAACAAAAGACATATCTTATATTAACAGGTATAGTGGCTAAACATTTCAGTGAGCCAAAATACGTAAATCCTAAGTAACAAGAAATAATAGAAAAAATTAGTTGAGTCACATGTAAATGGCTAGAAAATGAATTTGGTGATTAAGTCTATGTTTTTAAATTCCTTGATGGATAAATTCCTGTCTAATGCTGTTTAAATAATCAGCAACTTGCTTAAAATTATGAGGATTGTAGATTTTTTCAAAAAAAAATTAAGCAGTGCAGCTTTTTGCCAGTATCTATTGTTGTTTTTATAGTCAATGTTTTGAATGTAGGGCTGCATAGTTTCACAGACAGGGAGTACTCAGAAATGTATTACTTTCATGCAAAATCCATTGCAAGATTGCATACCCACTTTTGACCACATTAATTCTTCGACTTGTAATGTTGATAAAGTATATTTGATACATTTCATTTTATTATGCACTGTGCACAAAATTATGTGCTTAGAATGGAAACTAATAAGTTTGGCATGCACACCCTAATCTCCACAACTCTTCAACCATCCAAAAATAATTTTTGAAAATGCTACAGGTGTTTCTTGTAACACAAAGGCCTATGTCAAGTGTATTGAAAATAATTTTTAACTTGCTGATGCTAAAGAAATTCATGTTATATTTTTCTTCATTGAGACAATTGAAAAGTTACACTCCTTCAAAACTAAATGGTTCTTACATTATTTTTCTATTCTCAAATGTTATTAGCAGCGCTATCTACTTGAACTATATATAACTATAATACAATTAACAACTATAATACAGAATTTATTCGGTTCTAGAAATAAATTGTATTGGTGCATAGTTGTGTCCAGGAATGTTAATCTTTTAATATGAGGCTTTCTGAAGTTTTAATCTCTTACTGAGAGCTTAATCCAAGAATTTACCATTGTGTGCATCAGAACACAGAAAACGTACAGTAAAAAATAAATCTCAATGCAAAAATTCTTCATTTTTAGTGTAATCATTGTCAATTTCCTCTATACCTTTCTTTCTGCTGGTCTTTAATTGTCTGTTATTAAAATTAAGGCAGTTGAGTCAGATAATTTGATCTCCAAATAGTTTTTATCTTTATGAACCAAATGGGAGCAGCAAGTGTGTAAGGACTGCCTGTTGGGAATGCTCTGTTTCTGCTGGATTATGGGATGGCCCTGCCTCTGCTATTAGCATGCTGAGTTTGTTATTTATCAGGCTCTGTTATGGCCTTCTGAAGTGTCTAACTGAAGAGGAATACTGGGACATCTCAATCCCCATTCAACCCTTTTCCCAAATATTCTGTGCCTTGAGCACATGGCCTAGCATCTACATAATGATACACCCTTAGCCATTAACCAGAAACTTCAGGACAAAATTGAATTATTTGATTCAAATGCTGGCTGTAAGATGCCAATGTTATCTTGAAATTCCTCTGGAAGAGGAGCCAGGACATTGATCAATAGATGAATATGGTAAATGGTGGCACAGTGCTAGGGGTAGGTCATTGGTTGTGAGACAGACCATCACCCTTGACAGACTATTCCAAGAAATAATTCTGTGATCCAAGTGGCTGCGTAGCAGGCAGAATGATGTAAGTAATTGCCTGACAAGGTGAGTCACTCAACACTATTCTCCCTAAAGTTACCCGCCATGTCTGTAGTGAATTTAAGTTCGACCTACTTCAGTCCTCATTAGGAAATCATCATCAGCTGGGATTTTGAGAAGAGGGACAGGCCCATAGATCTCACCTGTATTCTTGGTTCTGCTTGTCTTGTTTGTCTTGTATTCCAGGGCCACGATGGCAGTGCTGAGGACTTGCAGTCCAAATATGTTTGTGACCTTTTAAAACAAATTACGTAAGTATTTTGGCCAGCCTATATTATATTTTTGAAAAAGTGCAGTAGGATATAACAGAGTAGAAAAATTGGAAACAACTTAAAAGATATGGGATTCACACAGACAGAAAGTTTTTTTGCAATGCCATGTAGACACAACAATGATGAAACTTTCACTAAAACACTTCTTAACACTGCAATAGTTTCATTTTAGCCAAGCTTTCAAAGGCAGATTTTGTTTTGCTCTTTTTCAGCTTTACCAGGATACCTTTCAATTTTTATTTTTATCTGAATTGACCAGGGGAGTATGCTGTACTTTGTGCTTTGTTTCATTTAAATCAAGGTTTATTAGGGCAATATGCTGATCTCTATGTTTTCCACAAGCTACAGCAAAACAGGACTGGGTTTGTGTCTTTGTGTATTGTGTTGTAAATAATGGCATTGAAAGAATACATCTTTAT
This sequence comes from Stegostoma tigrinum, assembly GCF_030684315.1. Lineage (NCBI taxonomy): Eukaryota > Metazoa > Chordata > Chondrichthyes > Orectolobiformes > Stegostomatidae > Stegostoma > Stegostoma tigrinum. The sequence continues at coordinate 64,956,097 of NC_081357.1, read as the reverse complement.
TTCTTTTTCCTTTTGTTTAATCTGAAATATTCAATAATGTGCTGGCTGGTTGGATCAGAGTAGAGAGGTGAGTAAAGTTTA